>NC_041225.1:89148077-89153019 GCF_002837175.3 Physeter macrocephalus | reverse complement strand
AGGCTCAGCGGCCATGGCTCACGGGCCCAGCCGCTCCGCGGCATGTGGGATCTTCCCGGACCGGGGCACGAACCCGTGTCCCCTGCAGCGGTACGCGGACTCTCAACCACTGCGCCACCAGGGAAGCCCCCGTGTATCCTTTTTAATTCATGTTTTACCGGAATCACTGTGAGCTGCTATGTTTAGAATAGGCTAAAGAGGGTTAAAGGTAGAAGCAAGGAAAGCAGGCAAAAAGCCACTGCAATCATCCAGAGAAGAGATAATGGCATCTTGGAACAGAGAGGTAAGCAGTGGCTGTAGTGAGTAGTTGATTAAAAAAATATCACTAATCTCATAATTCCTTACCGCTAATTCACTCTGAAGATAAATGAACAAATATGTTTCTTTCATAGGATAACTCCCTCTCTTCAAAAACGTCTTTTAGCTCCCTGTTGCCCTCAGGCTAAAGTCCCAACTCCACAAGGCTCTGCTTCTTCTATCACTACTCTTAGATCTACACCTGGGCTTCAGTCCAGTCCCTCTCCGTTCACTCCCCTCCACTTTGCCTTTCTTTTCTATTTCCACCACACTCCTTTCCCCACCCCCACCCCCAATCTCTAAATTGTGCCCACACAAAGACCCAATTCCTCCAGAAAGTCTTTCGGGGTCTCCACTGGTATCTCTCCCTTCTTGAGTCTCCAATTGCACCTGATGTTAATACTCCACAGTAATTTTATCCTTATTTTGTTTTTGTTTTTTTTTTAATCCCACTTTTTAAAAAGTACCTAGAGACGTCGGTGTACCAGCTCTAGGGCCCCTGCGTCCTCCCCAAGTACGGGACTGGGCCTATGCTACCGCAGGAGTTCGCTGCCTCAGCGTGTCCGTGTGTGGTAGTGTCTTAGCCGTCCTCCCCTCCTTCTTGGGCATCTGCTCTGCATTAGTCTGTCCCAGGCCTCCGCAGGCGCCGATGATTGAATCATCATCATTAACCAGGGCCTGCTCCCCCATCCTCGGCGGCAGGGGGGAGTGTGGGGGCGGGGGTACGATCACTACCAAGTCCCTGGGGGTCCCTCCTTCCCCTCCACCCTCTACGAGATTCCGCAAAGCTCCGAGAAACCGCCGCTGTGAAGCCGGGACAAGGCCCACCATCGGGATGAAACTCCGTAATGCGGACGCGTCAGCCGCGGAGGGCGACACAAGTAGAGGGCCCCGGAGGGGCTTCTTTAGCAGGGACATCATCACAGGAGATCGACGACCCTGAGCAGTGGCGGGAGGAGACCGCCGGGCCTTTGGGAGTTGAAGGTGGCAGTCTTTTGCAGGCTCCAAAAGTTAGTCCCGAGGTCGTGTAGGGTCTATTATGATGATTACTACAGGAGCTCAAAGAGATAGGACCCCTTCCCAGGCACCCCCCGACTCCCTAATTACAGATTGAGGAGGGGGAGGGGCCAGTGGGGCTCAGGTGAGCACACGGGGAGAAAGGGACATGGGCGGGGCCTTACAGAGGGTCAGCGAATCCGAAAAGACCTAAGCCTTCGTTGCGAGGCGACAAGTCCCGCCCCGCAGGCGGCACCGGAAGTGGCCGGCCGGGATCAGCCTTTAAGATGGCGTCTCCTCAGGGGGGCCAGATTGCGATCGCGATGAGGCTTCGGAACCAGCTCCAGTCAGTGTACAAGATGGACCCGCTACGGAACGAGGTGCAGGGGCGGCAAGGTTACCACTGTGGTCGGCTAGCGGTGCGAACTGCGGCCGGCTACAGGACGGGCGGTGGCTGGCCGGGCGCCAGTGCGCCTGCGCAGAGACGGGGTGCCCAATGCGCCTGCGCGATTGCGGTCGGGTTGCCAAACTCCAGGCTAGGACGCCTGCGCATTGTGCCGCTCACTGTTTGTAGTCTCCCCTGGGAAAGGAAGGTGGGGCGAGTTGGCTTGGAGGGAGACCCCGCTGTGCGCGGAGCCCTCTGCTGGGCGGAGGGGGAGTGTCAACCCCCGGGAGCTAATCGGCTGACGGCGCAGGGTGCGGTGTTGGCCCTGGGGTCTGATGAGAGGCGACTTCCAAGTTGTGAAGGCACACGGGTTGGGGTTGGGAGAGTGGTCGTTGATGGAGGGTGTGTCCGCAGGAGGAGGTGCGAGTAAAGATCAAAGACTTGAATGAGCACATCGTCTGTTGCCTGTGCGCAGGGTACTTCGTGGATGCCACCACCATAACAGAGTGTCTTCATACGTGTGAGTGCCCAGGACCCTGGCTGTTTCTTCCAGGCCCCATTTCCCACTAAGCCGGCTGCCAGCCTCTAGGCTGCTTGCTCCAACCACCCAGGCGACCCACCCAGCCCATGAACCCGATTTCCAGAGGGCCAGAGAGTTTGCTTTTTTCATCTTGCAGTCTGCAAGAGTTGTATTGTGAAGTACCTCCAAACCAGCAAGTACTGCCCCATGTGCAACATCAAGATCCACGAGACACAGCCACTGCTCAACCTCAAACTGGACCGGGTCATGCAGGACATCGTGTACAAGCTAGTGCCAGGCTTGCAAGACAGTGAGTAACCAACCTGACTTTGAGGGGCCTCTAGAGGACTGATGCTGGGTGGCAGCTTGAGATGACAAGGGCTTTGGTAAAGAGGTTGACAGCTAGCGGGACAAAGAATGAGGGAGGGCTTATATTTTACTTCCTGTACTCCACTCCCTTCTAGGTGAAGAGAAACGGATCCGAGAATTCTACCAGTCCCGAGGCTTGGACCGGGTCACCCAGCCCAGCGGGGAAGGTATGTCTCTTGGTAGCAGGAAGGTAAGGTAAAACCCCCAGAGCATTCCTCCTGCTCAGTTTTGGTCCCCGGGGAAAAAGGCGTATGGAACATGTGCCACTCTTCTCATTACTCTGTCTTTCTCAGAGCCAGCCCTGAGCAACCTTGGCCTCCCCTTCAGCAGCTTCGACCACTCAAAAGCCCACTACTATCGCTATGATGAGCAGCTGAGCCTATGCCTGGAGCGGCTGAGGTGAAGGACAGGTCATGGGCTATCTGAAGTGACAGTGACAATGACCCAGAGGCAGGGAGGGGCTCAGGGAGTGGGCGAGCAGTAAGGGAGTGTCTGTTCACTTGAAGAGAGTATATCATGGTTCTGGTCAGGGGACGGGGGAAAGATAGAGCTCCCTAACCTGTGTCTGTTTCCCCCCCAGTTCTGGCAAAGACAAGAATAAAAGCGTCCTGCAGGTGAGAGGGGCTGAGGGGAGGGCCTCTCTAAGGAGACTCATCTCCCCATGGCCCTTCCCTCACACACCTGTTCTCTTCCTTTCCCTCCCCACCCCCAGAACAAATATGTCCGATGTTCTGTTAGAGCTGAAGTTCGTCATCTCCGGAGGGTGCTATGTCACCGCTTGATGCTAAATCCCCAGCATGTGAGTATCCCATAGTAGGTTTTTTTTGGGGGGGTTGCTGAGAAAGGAGGAACAGAGTATAGGGTAGACCAGGGTAATTCTTGACCTGTGCAAGAGGATAGTTCTTTTTTTTTTTTTTTTTTTTTTGCGGTATGCGGGCCTCTCACTGTTGTGGCCTCTCCCGTTGCGGAGCACAGGCTCTGGACGCGCAGGCTCAGCGGCCATGACTCATGGGCCCAGCCGCTCCGCAGCATGTGGGATCTTCCCGGACCGGGGCACGAACCCGTGTCCCCTGCATCGGCAGGTGGACTCTCAACCACTGCGCCAGCAGGGAAGCCCAAGAGGATAGTTCTTAAAACTGTGCCCCTATCTCCCTCCTAGGTGCAACTCCTTTTTGACAATGAAGTTCTCCCTGATCACATGACCATGAAGCAGATATGGCTCTCCCGCTGGTTCGGCAAGGTGAGCCAGTGCCAAGGCAGTCTCCAGGGCAGGGGCAGGCTGAGGGGGCCTCTTGGGTAAGAATGTTCCTACTGACTACTTCTTCCCTGTGTTCTCTCCTTAGCCATCCCCTTTGCTTTTACAATACAGTGTGAAAGAGAAGAGGAGGTAGGGGCCAAGCCCCCACCCATTCCTCTGCCCTTCCCTCCCCAGATATTTATGTGAAATTAACCTTGGCTTTATTTTTTGAAATAAAAACTTTAAAAAGCGCATCTTTTTCCTTTTTTTCCTGCCACACACTCATGCTTTGTCCTGTGTCCTGCTTCCCTCTTGAGTTTCATCAAGAAGGAGGGCCTCTCTATGTTGGTGTTCCCTCAGTGAATTGCCAAAGGAAAGCAGTAGAGGACCCTACATATGTAAAACTCTGAAGGTGACCTAAGTGAAACCAGGTCATTCATACCAGCTCTTTTTGGTGAAGGGAAGGGGAGCTCTCACCATCCTTGAATGTTGCCACATATAATGCAGGCCTGAGTGGAGGTATCCTAATTCAGTAGTGGTGAGAATGGGGCTATAGGGTTTGACAGTGGCCACTGCAGGGCTGAAGAAGAGTGATATTTGAAAGAAAATACAAAGAATTGCACTATGGGAGGAGCCTTAAAAAAATTGGGATGCAAGAACACATGGGTATAGTCACAGCTGGAAACCTGGCTGTCCATATGAGATTCAGTGGGCCTTCAGGTATCTGGGCTAGGTGAAGCCAGGGTGTGGAGAGGGTAATTGGAAAGAGGGAACTGGTGCCCAGAAGAGGCACTTTTTAGGAACAAGAGGGAAGCAACAAGGTGAGAACTTCACTGAGTAATTCAGCAAGCATTCCTTCTCTTTTTGAGCCAGACAGTAACAGAGGAGGGGACTGGAGGCCAAAGCAAGGAGTTCCTGAAGGAAGCTAATGGGCTGCTATGGAATCTGGGACAAACTGAATGGCATAGGCAGCATAAATGTTAAACCTGATTTTTTTTTTAACATCTTTATTGGAGTATAACTGTTTTATAATGGTGTGTTAGTTTCTGCTTTACAACAAAGTGAATCAGTTATACATATACATATGTTCCCATATCTCTTCCCTCTTGCGTCTCCCTCCCTCCCACCCTCCCTATCC
>NC_041225.1:89101973-89147728 GCF_002837175.3 Physeter macrocephalus | reverse complement strand
CCACATCTTCTTTATCCATTCATCTGTTGATGGACACTTCGGTTGCTTCCATGTCCTGGCTATTGTAAATAGAGCTGCAATGAACATTTTGGTACATGACTCTTTTTGAATTATGGTTTTCTCAGGGTATATGCCCAGTAGTGGGATTGCGGGGTCATATGGTAGTTCTATTTGTAGTTTTTTAAGGAACCTCCATACTGTTTAAAGCCTAAATCTGGTGCTGGTCAAAGTCTGACTCCATGAATTCAAGGGCGTCATTGGGTATAGCTTGTGAGGGCTGAAGGTGCCTGAGCTTCCCCAGATGGAGATTGGGTGGCAGAGGGCCCAGGGGAGGGCCATAGTGAAGGTGGCCTGAACTGGCTAAAAGAGCCAGAGACTCAGGGGCAGAAACCTGAGCTCTCTCCCAGGGCACAGTAGGTGTGGGCTTCCCTCCCCATGGATGAAGCTTGTAGGCCAAGAGAAAGGCACATGTGGAGAGACTGCAGACAGCAAGGCAGAACCCTTGGTGAACTCTGGGCAGGCAGCAGGGACCAGGGTAGGGATACTGCAGGGCCACTGGCCCAGGCCCAGTTCCTTCCTGGCACCATCTCCAAGATTCCCGAGCCTCACATGTTTCAGGCCTCAGGCCTGGAACGCGCCCACCCCCCCACCGCCTCCAGCAGCTGTCCTTGAAAGCCTAAGTGTCACCTCCTCCAGAAAACCTTCCCTCATCCAGAATCAGGGCTTTTTTCAGTGTCTTGGGCCTGCCTCTATACCAGCATATATCTGGAGGTTGGTTGTTTTTTTTTTTAATATTTATTTATTTATTTTATTTTTTGGCTGTGCTGGGTCTTCGTTTCTGTGCGAGGGCTTTCTCTAGTTGCGGCGAGCGGGGGCCACTCTTCATCGCAGTGCACGGGCCTCTCTTGTGGAGCACAAGCTCCAGATGCGCAGGCTCAGTAGTTGTGGCTCACGGGCCTAGTTGCTCCGCAGCATGTGGGATCTTCCCAGACCAGGGCTCGACCCCGTGTCCCCTGCATTGGCAGGCAGATTCTCAATGACTGCGCCACCAGGGAAACCCTATCTGGAGGTTTTTGATGAATTATATCTATCCCAGGGTTCCCCATTCTCTTCTCCCTGAATTTAAGCGCTGGTTACTCCCAGGCCCACTCAAGCACGCAGAGCTTAGACTGTTCTCAAGGCATCTGTGTGTGAAAGGGCATTTCCGGGGGCAGGGGCGGGGTCGGTAGTGGAGGTAAGGAGAATGGAAACGCCCCTGCAGAGTAGTCAGGTAGGGGCTTGGCGGCAGCTTGACATCTAGCAGGCCCAGTCAGAAGATAAGGCTGCTGGAGACCGGAGACCTGAGAACCAAGCCTCGGGATGAGGCCTTTGATGACACATGGCTTGCGGCCAAGAAGCAGCGGAAGGCGCTCAGGCCTGGATCTGGGTTGGAGCGGCTCCCCGCCTCGCCCTCAGCTCAGTGGAGCCTTTTTTTTTGTCTGTTTGCCGGGGTGGCAGTGGTGGCGGTAGCTGCTGTGCGTCTCCCGAAGTGGCTGATCAGACCAGCTGCGGGCACCACGCCGTTCTCCCTTCATCTGTGGGTCCATTACTTCCCTCCCTGGCCTGCCCCACGCAGATCCTGCTGACCCTCGGGGTCACTTGGGTCTCGATCTGCGCCACAGCGGGCAAATCAAGCCCACGGTTCTCTTGGGCTTGGTGACCTAGAACGCCCGCGCTGTGCTCAGAGAAGCGGCTGCAGGGCCTTCCCAGCACGCAGCCCGCCCTCCCGCAGGCGCCCGGAACCTCGCGGGGAGCCCCGGTGGAGGCGTCGGTCCTCACCTGCAGGGCCAAGCTCGCCCTTGCCCCTGATGCCCTTTCTCACCAAACCCCTTTCGTGGTCCACACTCACCTGAGGGAGGGGGCACCAAGATTTGCTCTGGCCTTTGGCACAGAGGAGGACCCATCTCTCTCAGCCTGGCCAGTCTCTCCCAGGACTTGGGGGTGGGCGGGGGTGAGGAGATAGGGAAAAGGGACTTCCCTGGAACAGTGAGTCCCAAGGGGTACACCAGTGTGGGGGTGTGGGGGAGTGTCTGAGCATCCCACCGCTCCCCCACCGCAGCCTGCACACCCCCAGCTTGGCGGCAATTGCGCAGAGCTTTTCGTGAGCCAGCGTAAAGGCCCTAAAAGAACTCACAGACCTGAGGCCCTAGAAGTGAGGAAACTAAAATTTATGTCTGAATCGGTTATATCTGCATTAACGTTTTCTGAAAGAGAAAACCATCCCGGAAGTGTGTGAGATGTATGGACTCCCTGCCCCAGCTCCTCTGCCTGGAGTTTCTTCTCTAAAATGCCCACTTCCCTCTCACTCTGGTTAAGGGATTTCCCCTGGGGGGGGGGGGTGAGGACAAGCACATCTCTTGCGACTGTCCTCGGCCATCCACCACCCCAAGGAGGTTATTCTGAGGATTCCGCCCCCCTTTACACTCACAGAATTCAGAGAAATGCTTGGGGTGGGAAATCCAGGGGGCTAAAGGTCATTTATTGAGCAGATATGGATGCCAAGAAGAGGGGGTACATCTGGGGCAGGCCTGGGTAGAGGAATCTGCAAGCTGAGAGGCTGAGGAGGGCAAGGCGGGTCAGAGGTGCAGCGTCAGGGAATGAGAAATAAGATGGGGGTGATGAGGAAAGGGAATACTGAAAGAGGGTGTTGGGGGTGGGTGAGAAGGCACCCGTAAGTGGGAATGGAGGTGCCTTCTGGAGGGAAAGTGAGAAAGAGGGGATCTCTGCTAGAGGAGGGAGCAGAGGACCCCCAAATGTCTGAAAGGACAATGGGGAGAATCTGTTGCAGAAGGGGGGTGGCAGGCAGCAATGTAGGCTCACGTCTTTGGATGGCTCTGGGGAGGACCCAAGGCAGAGAGGGTTGGACCATGGGGCTGGGAGGTATGGTGGGAAGAGGTGCACTGGAGAGCAGCAGCACTGCTGAGCTGGGGTCGGGGGAAGCTTATGAGACAGCTAAGCGCCCCCCTCCTCAGCCCAGAACCCAGGTTTAATCTCTTAATCTCCCTCATTAATCATTCCCTTCCTCCTACCCCCCTCGGAGGATCTGGTTTCTCCCCAGCTCAGGTTCCAGGGGCTTTGCTGGGAAAAGTCCCCTCCTGTGGCCCCACAATTGTCTGGACAAGTCCCTGGCTGCTGAGATGACCTTAGCTGGGCTCTGCTGTAAGTGGCCTCTTCCCTTTATTGGTCTCTCCTTCCCTCTCCTCCCCCAAACCCACATCTGGGGACTGCCCAACCCCATTGTTCAACCCCATTCCTAAGCCCGGTTGCAAGGGGGAAAATGTTGGAGAGACAGAAGGGGAGGAAAGCAAAGGCCCTTCAGGAGAGCCCCACACTGACACACAGGAGTAATTGAGAGCAGAAGAGATGACATAAAAGCTACATAAGGGGCTTCTCTGGTGGCGCAGTGGTTGAGAGTCTGCCTGCCGATGCAGGGGACACGGGTTTATGCCCCGGTTCGGGAAGATCCCACATGCCGCAGAGCGGCTGGGCCCGTGAGCCATGGCCGCTGAGCCTGCGTGTCCGGAGCCTGTGCTCCGCAACGGGAGAGGCCACAACAGTGAGAGGCCCGCGTACCGCAAAAAAAAAAAAAAAAAAAACAAAAACTACATAAGAAGATGCATGAGTGAAGGCCGGAGTGTCTGTTTGGTGACAGGCATGGGACATAGGCTAGGCAGTTCCTGCAGCCTCCTGAGACCTTCTTTAACTGCAGATTAAGTGAACCCCCCAGGATGGTTCAGAGGGCTGAGGCCTCCAGCTAAGAGGATCTCTCCTGGCTCTCCTCCACCTGCCACCATTAATAACCAATTAACAAGTTCCTGGCATCTCAGCTTTCCACTGTCTGCTCTCTGATCCAACAGTGGCCCACTGGGCTGAGTTTATTGCTTAGGCTGCCATGAAGGTACTATGTGAGTGTCTGTGTGAGTCTTAGGGGATGGGGGGTGCCTTGAGAGGGAGCCCTTTACCAAGAATATCCTTTATTGGGTGTGGGCTACATCACTGCCTCAGGTTACATGAGGCTCCCTGACCCCCATTATCAAAGTGTTTTCCTGTCCTTGTCAAGGAGTCTTTGACCCAGGTGTCTTGGATCTCCCAAGCTCTGTTCAGGGCACCCCAACTGCAGGCTCCACTCGCCCCAGAGAATAGACAGGTGGACTCAGAGTATCACTGCACAAATGGTGGGAGGTACAGAAGTCTACAGAGAAGGTGACATAATGGACAATCCAGGAGGGACTGGTCCACTTCTTCATGGCACTGTTCAAAAAAAATAGAAGAAACCATAGCAGCAAGTTCCTTAGGAGTGGTGAGTTCCTCAGGAGTGGTGGGGCTTCTCTGCCTCTGGGATGTGATACGTGAACAAAACCCTTGCCCTGTTGGGCCTCCACTGGTGAGCAGTGCTGTCCCAGAGCTGTCTTCTTCCTACAAAGGAGGGCTGTGGTATAAGCCCAGGACTAGCTGTGGGAGAGAAGTGAGAAAGACAGAACCCAGATAAAATAGGAATGAATATCCCAGGTCTTAGAATTTGCCCCTGGGTTGGTAGGGGTTCTGTCCCGGGATCTGGTTGGGTAGATGAAGTCTGCCCTTCAAGTCACTCTTCTATAGCGAGTGACCCTGATGCTCCTGGGCAGTGACCAGTGGCCGCCTCCACTGTTTTAGATGCTGGGTGGTTTCTGGGCCTCTCCAGGCTGAAGGACCTCTACTCCAACTACAGGAGCTTAATAAGAAGACAAAGACAGACAGATCGACAGATAGATGGAAAGAGTAACCAGGAAGCCCAGGCTTCACTGGCAAAGACCCCTCCTGGGCAGTAACACTAGCTCTGGTTTGCTGTGTCCTCTCTCCTGAGGCCCAGGAGGTCTCCGGCCCCTTCTCCCTGTGTTTTGACTTCCTCAGGGCCTCTGAGCCCTAGCGGGACAGCCTTGGGTCCAGCCAGAGAGCCGGCAGAGTCCACTCACCTGCACTTGCTTCCCCATGGCATCCCCAGTATTCCCGGTTACAATCGCTCTGCCCGGCCAGGTCCTTCCAAGTTGCAAGTCCCCCAGCCCCCAGCACCGCGCTAATAACTTCCAGCCGTCCGACCTCTTTAAGAGCGTTCCGCAGGGATGGGGCGGAACGAGGGGGCCAGGTCAGGAGACAGAGGTCCTTACTAGGTGAGACTGGGTATCCTACCACTGCCAGCTCCGCTCTCCCTTTTCGGAATTTTGCAACTCCCCAGCCGCTGGGGCCAGGGAAAGCAATTTTATTGCCGACGAGTTTATGAGCCAGAGCTGCGGCTAGGCGGGGAGTCTGTGGTATACAGAATCTGGGGGCCGCCCAGGAAGGGTCCAGCCCGAGTGTGCACTGCGCCGCGTCCGGCAGCGCAGAGCAGCCCTGCGGCCCGGCCTGGCGGGTTGTTCCTCCGGTTTCTCTCCACACCTCCCCACCCTGTAGAAATACCGCTGCCGGGACGTCTACCAGCTCCAGACCCACCGCGGACCCGGCCGGGTTGGGGGGTGGGGGCGCAGGAGGAGGGGCACTCGAGGCTCGGGCCCAGCGCGGGGGGCGGGTCTGAGGCTGGGGGCCCAGATCGGGAGCCGCGCTGGGGCCCAGGCAGCTGCGGAACCGAGCGTGGCGGGACCGCCACAGCCCGGCTGGCCATGAGCTCGGGATCCGAGCCCCGGACACCCCGGACACCCTTCAGCATCGCAGACATCCTAGGCCCGCACATGGTTCCCCGAGGACCCTCTGCGTCGCAGCTTCCAGAGTCGAACCAAGGTCCCACGTCGCCGCTGTGCGCGCTGGAGGAGCTGACTAGTAAAACTTTCCGCGTACTTGACGGGCACGCTCCGCAGCCCTCTGAAGGTATAGCGCCGGCGAGGTCGCTCGCTGTGACTTGGCCTTCTCCCCATTTCTTTTCTCCAGGTTCCCGGTCTCGAACCTTCGTTCACCCTGGCCTCTACCCTAATCTGCACCCTGCCCTCAGCCCACGTGCCGGGGCTTGCCTCTCCCTCTTCTCCCCTCCCCTCCGTTAGTTCCCAGGCTCCGCGCCCGCTCCTGGAGGTCGCCAGCGCCGAGGGGAAGGGCCAGTCTGTCGAGAACTGAGCGGGGCAATCGCGACAGAGAAAGGCCAGAGAGGAGACAAAAGGCCTGGCCCGGAGGCTGTAAATGAGTGAGCTAGGGCAAGGGCGGCGCAGAAAGTGCAGGGAGGCGAGGCTCGGGCCTCTCCGGGTGACCGTGCTCCGTTCCAAGCCGCTCTCCTCTTGAGAGGGCGCAAGGAGCAGAAGTTCCTTGGAGCCTCAAGGGCCGCGGGACTCTGGACTCCGCCTTTGCTCGCCCTTTGTACCCCCACTCTCTCCCTTTTGGGCTCGAGGAGGGGGCGCCCGTGTCAAAAAGAATAAGCCGAGAGTGCCCGACACCCACGAGTCTAAAGAAGGGCACGGTGCAGGTTCTCTTACACTCACCATTCCGGCTGGCTGCCCCTACTCTGACCATGGTCGGCCCCTGCCTCTGGTGCTGGCCCAGACCTGCAAGCCCGCTCCACCAGGGGCTCCGGAAGGCCTCAAAGGCCCCGCCATAGACCGCCTGACCGTGCACCAGTTCTCTGGCTCGTCCCGCCCTCCTCCCACTCCCCAGTCCCCGCAAGATACCCTCAGCCTCCTGCCTCCAGTACCCCAGTGGCCGGTTCCACTTTGTGCCCCACCCCCGGGCTGAAATACCACCCTCCCCCCTCGCAAAGTTGGGGAAGGGGCGGCCGTTCTGGCTCCCGTCCGTCTTTTCGCTCCGCACAAACGCCCCCCTCGCTGGTTTGACCCCACCCCCGCTTTTCCTCCCAGACCGAAGCCTGATTCCCGTAAGCTAGAAGAAGGCTGACCCCCGCCCTGTCCCCGCAGGCCGCGCGGCCCCAGGCGCGCTGGGCCCTGGCCGGGCCGGCCGCAGACGGCGGAAGTCACGCACGGCGTTCACCGCGCAGCAGGTGCTGGAGCTGGAGCGGCGCTTTGTCTTCCAGAAGTACCTGGCACCGTCCGAGCGTGACGGGCTGGCGGCGAGGCTCGGCTTGGCCAACGCGCAGGTCGTCACGTGGTTCCAGAACCGGCGAGCCAAGCTGAAGCGCGACGTGGAGGAGATGCGCGCCGACCTGGCCTCGCTGCGCTCGCTGTCCCCCGAAATCCAGTGCCGCCTCGCGCTGCCTCACGGCGCCCCAGGCCTCTGCCCTGGCCCCGCCCGGCCTGACTCTGGGCCCCAATTGTCAGACGAGGAGATACAGGTGGACGATTGAAGGCAAAGCCACCTCCAGGGCTCTGGGGCCCTGGACTCCGCGCCTCCGCGGCCTGTCTGGGTTCCGGGGTAAAGGGAGGGTGTCGACCCGGGCCCCTTCCGGCTCACAGTCCAGACGTCCACCTTTCCCAATTGTTGAGAATAAAGTTGAGACTCCGCCGCAGCACGCCTCAATCCTGGCGCTCCCAGCAGTAAGAGCAGAATCTGCTGATTATTGCGAAGATTCCGTGCTTGGCACCGTGCCGAGCGCTTTAAATCCGATGTTTCCTTTAACCCTCACGCAACCCAATAAGGTAGGTGATATAATTATGCCCATTTTACAAAAGAACAAACCCCTAGGTCAGGATGTGGACCCAGGCATCCAACCAGCCTTCAGAGCTGGTGCTTGTCAGCTTTATGCTCTGGAGACTGCGGGATGAGGGGAAGGGCATATGGGACTCTGGTAGCTGCGGGCGCGTACCCCTCCTCTACTGGCCGCCTTACTTCCAGGTCTCCACCCGGCGTTTGATCAGCTGCCACCTGGGAGACCTTGCACCTAACTAATAGACTGGCCCTAGAGTGACAGCGTCCTGCCTGACTCTCCTTTTTCCCCACCCTGAGGTCATTTGTTAACAGAGTCCTGACCCTTCTCGGCCCCACAGAGAATCTTACGCTGAGACACAGGCAAAGTGATGAGCTCTGGGAGAGGGGACATACCCCTGCTTCTGCGACCTCCATCCCACCCCGCACTTGGGCGGAAAATGTCACCACCAGGATGACGGCGGTGGCGGGAGGGTGGGAAGGATTGGTCCTACTTGCTGAGGCAGAGCTTAGAGTAGCTGCTTGCAGGGTAGAGAGCCCAGCCCACCTCCTCCAGCAGACATTTCTGAGATTAATTTCTAACGCTGGTAATTAATCATCCTCCTGCATGTGATGGGGAGGGAAAAGGAACACTCCCCGTGATGCAGGTCTTCCCCCATGCCCTGTCATCCCTGTTCATCTTTAGGAGACCATGCTTAGGCTTGGTCTTCCTGCTTCCCCTCTCTATCAGTCCTTCCTCCCTCAGACCTTCCCAAGCTTAGGTGCCACAATCCCACTCTCAGGATGCTCTGGGAATAATCCACCCAGCGCTGGGGTGGGGGGAGGGGTGTGTGTCAGCTAGGGCCTCAGTTGCAGGTAGAAGTCCCAGAAAAGGATATTTCAGGGAGGTGAACAAGGCTGGAAGGCAGAAAGGAACCTGGCATTTTCAGACACAGTTCCAAATGCTTTGCATGGATTAATCTTTACAATAAATCCCATGAGATGAGACTTTAATTTCATTTTAAGGATAAGGAGAATGAAATCACAGAAGCCCATGATCATGTCATGAAGCTTGTAAGTGGGGGCTGGGACTACTAACTGAAAGAAGTGTTCACAGAGCAGAGAGAGGGAAGAGCCAAAGGTAGGAATTTAGGCATTGTACTGTAGACAGAGCATGTCATGGTTCTCGGAGGTTTTAGGGAGGAGAGGTATAAGAGCAATGTTTAGGGCAGGCTCATCTGGCTGCATGTGCAGGGTGACTGGCACAGACCTCAGGAAGGAGTGTAGCTCTGGCCACTGCAAAAAGTAAGAGCAGAGAGAATTCAGGGCCAGACTTGGAGTGGGGAGAAAGGTTGTTATGAAACAGGAATCAGTGTAATTTCTCCAGTGACCAAAGATTGGAGGAGTCAAAGACAACCTTGAAACCCTGGGCAACTGGAAGGAAAATGACATCATTGACAGGAACATAATGACTACAAGTACAGAGCTAAGAATCTGTCACCTATTATATACAAAAAGTATTCTTTGCACCTGTGTTGCCTCTACAGTACACATATACAACACACACATACCTCCCCTGGTTCCTGTTCAGGGCTCCATCTGTATTCCCTTCATCCCCTTCTAAAGACTGCCTCTCTGGAACCTTTAGATTGGGGTGACCAATTCATTCCTGTTTGCCCAGGGCTTTCCCACTTTTAGCGCTGGAAGCTCCACAGCCTTGAAAATCCCTCAGTCCCAGGAAAACCAGGATGTTTGGTCATTCTGCCTTCCAGCCCTGGGGACTCAGAACTCAGGCTGCTGGGTCAGAACCCTACCAGTTAGCAGTGTGAGTGTGGGACAAAGTGGAGGCAAGGTGTCAGGAGTCCTACGGCTCTTGGGAAAGATTCAAATCCAGGACAGTCTAAGAGGTACTGGGGCGGGGACATTTCTTTGAGGGGCTGGAAGAGCAAGGAGCAGCTCAGCCTGAAAGCAAAGATGCCATACAGTAGTGGTGGGTGGCCCTTCTTTGAGGGGCCAGGAGCCCTAGTGGAGTCCCCAAAGCATGTAAGTCCCACCTTCCTAGCCCCAGTCCAGAACAAGAGGGCCACATGAGCAGGCCTCGTACGGAGGCACTGTGATATAATCACCCCTTAAACAAACACAACTACCTCTCCCGAACCCCACCCGCCCACCAGCCGGGCATGAGCAAAGAACTCCCAGGGCAAATCATTCTAGTCAGGAAGGTAGGGTTCAGTCAAGTTAACTGGCTCTGAGCCATAACCCTCTGCTACTTAGGGCTTCCTAAATTCTAGCCCAGTGCTACCACCTCTTATAATCAAGGCTTGGATAAACAAAACTCAAACCTGTCCCACCAAAATGGCCTCTTGGATGAGTGTCTCCTCTGCTAGGTCCTAGAGCAGAGCTTCCCAAACGTCAGGTGCCTCAGGGTCACCGGGAGGGCTTATTGAAACACAAACTGTTGGGCCCACTCTTTTAGCTTCTGATTTAGAAGGTCTAGAGGGGGCCTGAGAATTTGTATTGGTAAAAAGTTCCCAGGTGACACTGATGCTGGTGGCCCAGGGACCACGCTTTGAGAACCACAGTCCCACAAACTCTGTATTTTGTGAAATAAGCAGCAATTCACTCATACTCCTCTTCCCAGTGTTGGAATCATGAATATGTAGGACAATTGCAGATAAAAATCAGTTTATTTAACACCCACTGTGTACCAGGCTTCGGGTAGGTAGGTTCTCACACTTTCTCTTTCAGCCCTCACAACAGCCCTGTGGGGTAGGGATTGCCCACATTTTACAGATGAGGAAACTGAAGCACAGGTGTTAAGAAATCTGCCGAAGGTGACCCAACTAGTAATGGCAGACTTCAATCTGTCATACAGTATTTAAGGGGCCTGAAACCATAAGCAATAAAAAGAATTTGGGACAGCCTTAAATAAAGAGGTGCTTCAGCATCTCCTATCTCTAGGTGCAAACGGTGCTGAAGAAGACCCATAGGGCAGCAAGAGTCATTCATTCATCCTGATAAATGGTTCCTCTAGGAAAGGCATTCTGGAGGCCTAAAAGTCCCCTGCAGATCCATATTTAAATGAACTGAGAGTCCCAGCCAGAGCTAGGGAGGAACCAGCCAGGAGCAGCTGCCAGGATCTTAGAGGAGAAACCAGAAGGTCATGATTCTTATACAGAAAGTAGAGGATTTTAGCGTTCTTTAGGGGCAGTGACCCTGGGTGGAAAAAATTAAGTAAATCACATGGGGGAAAGGCTGGTTACAACGCCCAGTGCTGGAGTGGAGAAAGACCATGACCAAAGTAGCAGAAGCCTGGGTACCTGCTAAGGCCCCATCAGTGGGATAGCCAGCAGTGCAGGCACGTGGAGATGTATGGGCTCTGCCAGCTCCAGGCAGGAGCTGGTAAGCTGGTAAATACAAACCCTTGGTGAATCTTCTAGCAGTCGGAGGAGGTGAGCATCAGACCATTGGGCAAAGGAGAGGTCAGAATATGCAGAGAAGTGTGGACAGGAAACAGGGCATGAAGAGCTCAGGCTTGAGAAAACAGGGCAAGAACTGGGATTAGGAAGAAGTGAGCATCTGTCAAGCTGAAGGGCGAGACTTGGGCCTTATTCATTACTGTGACCCCATCCTGAGCACAGAGCTCTGGCCGGTGAGTGAGTCCCCCAGGGCCAAGAAACAGAGCAGGGCAAGCCTCAAATGCCCCCATTGCCAGGTCTGTTATAGTCTGAAAACCTGAACTTTTGTACAGATCCCTTCTTGAGCCTTGGGGGATTTTATTTTTCCTTACTGCTCCCAGAAGAAGCCATCTGCTTAAGAACCAAAGAAAGCCTATTGCAGTGGATGTAGGGCTCCTTTCTCTCATCAGAAGGTCTCTGTGGCAAGAGGCATGACTGCCAGGGATGTTCCCAACCGTGGTTTTAGAGTACAGGTCTCAAAATGTGCAGTGAACTGCTACCACACAGTGTCCTTCATCCCTGTGGGATGCACACATGGCCTTGCCTTATTAGGGACAGGTCCTCCTTCATCTGGTGTGAGGTAGGTGCTGGGGCCCAAGTCCCAGGATGCCCCAGCCCTTTGAGGAGTCCTGTAAATGGAGAGGACAGGGTCTTCTGCTCTGAGTATGGGGGAGGGACCAGCTGCAGTGGCTCAGGTGATGTGGGGGATAATGCAAGGGTGGAGACAGAAGGCCAGGGGCCCTCGGAGCAGTGCTTCCAGGGCAACTGAGGGAGAGGAGGCCTGAAGGCCCCAGCTCAACATGGGGAAATGCATAGGGGAATCCAGTTGACAGAGGCGGCCCAGGGCTTCCTCCTCGCTGGTCCTGCTGAGAAAGAAGAGGGAGGGGCACCTGATACTCCTTCCAGCAGTGCTGCCTGTGCCCCCCTCATCCCATGCATTCCTGCCCATCCCCCTTATTTGCCTGAGGCAGAAAGCAGCACCACTTGGTGTTGCAATCCTGGCCAGTTCTCTCTGTTTCCCCCTCAGCATGAGCGTGGGTCTGGTCCCCTTACCAGAGCGAGTTGTAGAAGGCAGGAGTGGAGCTCCCAGGCTGCGTCAGGCTGGGATCCGCCTCTCAGAGTCTCCTGGAACACAGCAGCTGCCTCTTCAAAATGCTTCGGTCCCAGAGGAATGAGAAAGAGGAAAGTTTAGGTGTCAGTGGGGTCAGGGAACTTAAAACTGCCCCCTTTCCCAAACTGGCTCCAGTTCTGAGTACCACTAACATTGTGACATTGTGGTAGTAGCTTAACTAGAAAATGCCAATGTAGACCTGATCCCCACCCGATCCCACTCAAATTCCTCTTCTGTGGAAGCAGAAGACTCAGACCCATCACCTGCAGTCCCGTCAAGGCTTTGCCCAGGTGGAAGAGGCCCCGGGGCCAGCCAGGCCTCAAAGTAAGGGCTACCTGGGCATCAGCCAGGGCCCACACCGGCTGACCCGGCCGTTCATGGCAGAATGAGCGATTTCCAAATAACCTGATAAAGACAAAGTGGCCAAAAGTCCAGGTCCTCCCTCGGCACCCAGCCTCGCCCTGATGTCCCAGCACAGAGGCCAACCCCCCCACCTAACGGTGGTCCCGGGGGTTGAGCTTCGAGGCCTGGGTGAAGAGGACCACGGCCTTGTGGTGGAAACCATTCTGGGCAAAGCTGGTACCAAACTCTGGGGAGGAGAGAGGGTAGGAAGTTTCAGATGGGGCTATCGCAGGGAGGGATGGGTGAGGAAGGAGAGAGAAAGAATCTCACTCCTGGCTCTGTTGTAAGGCAGCTGCCAGCAATCCTAGAGATGCCTAGGAATGGGAAGCAAAGTCAAGCAGGACTCAAGGCCTCAGCCTTCCCAAATCCTTCTCCTTTGTTTAAACAGTTTGTATCAGGCAACTCATGTAATCCTCGTGACAGGTCTGCAAGATGGCATCAGCCCTACTTTCTTGCAGACGAAACTACCCGGGGTCAGGGCGACGGTGATGGAGCTTGATCCCAGGTCTCTTAATCCTATAGGGCCAGAGAACTCCTAGTGGTCACTGCCCTCTTCCCGTAGATTGCGTAACTCCCCAGAGCCCTCTGGCGCCCCTTCCACTGGTTGCAGCTGAGGTTCTTCTGCCCTCCTCCTCACCTCTGCCTTATGACTCTGCCTGGGGCTCTCTTCTTTTGGAGTGCTTCCTTCCTCCTAACTCATCTTCTCTTGGGGACCCAAGCTCCTGCCTTGGGGCTCCTGACTCAGTCCCTTTTCTCTGCAGGCACTGGGGGGCCAATCCCCAACCCTGCACAAAGCCAGAGACACAAAGGTTCTAGATAGATCCAGTGAGTCCTGTGAGCAGAAAGGAAAGTTAAGGAGGGGCAGGGATGAGGTATGTCCTACAGTAGTGAGAGGAGAGGGTGGGCAGAGACCATAATGGGAAGGAAGGGGGCTCTTACCTCTTCCTCGCAACACTGTCCCTGAGCTGGGTTCCCAGAGCTGGACGGGGGCTCCCATCCCCATCTGCAATGCCTCGGCCTGGAGGGAAGGTGAATAGGTGCAGTGTTGGGATCACCTGCTTTTCCAGCCCCCACCTCCTGGTCCCTGGTGCTCTTAGTACCTGCCTGTAGACATTTGCGTTGGACTCCCCGCCATCCTGCTCCAAATGCTCCCTTTGCTTCCGATCCTTTTGACGCCGTAATGACAATGACGAGGAAGAGGAAGATGTATTTTGAGCACTATACTTAAACACCCACACACACACATATTTTGTATCCTGAGACCAATTCTTCATGTGAACAATATATATTACATGCCATGGTACCGTACTAAGAGCTTTGCATACACTCTCTCATTTAATCCTTGCAGCTCTATGAGGTAGGTTTTGTTGTCATCCTCATTTTACAGGTGAAAAAGCAGATAAGACAGTCACCAGGCAGAGGGCTCATAGTAAGGAGGCAGATTCCAGCCCAGACAGCATAGTGTGACTCCAGAACCACTGCACCAAATGGCCTCCAGGAGACCCTGCAGCCCCGGAGCCCCGTAGGACCCCCTGGCCATCTAGAGTTCTCTCCTCTCCCCTCCCGCAAGTCCCTCTGGGTGCCCACTCTTTCTGCCCTCCAGCTACCTTCTTTTTGAGTCGTTTCTTCTCTGCTTTCCGTTTCATGCGCTCCTGCTCAGACATTGGCTCCTCAGCCAGGCGGTTGGCTTCCTGGAGGGGAAGGGCAGGTGGCAGGAAAAGAGAGAGAAAGTGAAAGGGAGGTAAGCAGTATGAACGAATCTTGAAAGATCCAGATTAGGAGAGAATATAGACATGGGAATCTGGGGACTGGGAGAACTAGAGTCTCACCTCTTCAGTCAGCAGGAGCCTCTGCGGCATGGCCACCTGAAGCAGGTTGTCTGAGTCACTGAGGCAGGATGCCGAGGCAGAAGGGCTTTGAGGGCAGGGCTTAGACCCTTGTGGAGGGTATAGGAAGGACTTTTGGAGACCACAGTAGGTGCCCAGTCTCTCAGCCTCCTTGGCCTTGTCATTCTGTCCAGTTGTTTCCCCCTCATAACAGAAATGGTCTGGAGGGAATCTGTCAGGAGGGAGAAAGAGAAGGGAAAGAAAGAACATGAGAGAGAGGAGCATCTGAAAGCCAGCCCCCCCACTCCAGGGTACCAGCCTTAATCCCTGGGCCTGGCCCCTGCACTCCCCACCATGGTGCCACAGCTGCAGCCACCTGCCGCTCCCACCCACACGGATCCGATGCAGGCCCTAGGGATCATTCTCCACAAGCCGTAGAAGAAAATCCACTATGTCTTGGGATGGGGAGGGGAGGGGAGATTAGGTTGGTGTTGTGGGGAACTCTGGGAGACAGCAAGGAGCTTGGCTGGGTTGACCGCTCCACCACGGCAACCACTAACCAGCCACCCAGCCTGGAAAACCTTACTGGCCGACCCCTCCCTGCTCAGCACCTCAAAACATGCTGCTCCTGACTTTCACATGTATCACCCGCCTTCACTAACTCTTCTGCCTTCCCAAGAGCTGAGGGTGGCATTCAGTCCAGGCTTCTCTGACATCTTGCCATTAGGTCAGCCACACTGATGCCCCTGAAATGGAGCCCTCTTACCTGCCCTTCCGGCGGTGTCCCCTGCCATATCCTTGAATAGGAACACCCCCATATAATCCACCCTGGGGCTACCTCAACGCCTAAATGAGTGCCACAGTTCCTGGCTGGCCTCTTCCCTGCACTTTATCTGTTTCTCCCCCAAACCAAGCTCTCAGCAATTACTCCCCTACTCAGAATTTTCCAGTAATCCCCCACTGCCAGGGCCACAGGCAGGACTGAGTCTAGCCTGGGATTCGGAGCCTTCCAAAAAGCTCCCTGGCTGACCTTTCCAGTTTTCCCTTGCAATCCTCTCCTACTTAGCTGCCGTCCTCCCTCTGCCGCCAGGCTCCTTCCAGCCTTGGGGTCTTCCCCCAGCTGTCCTCAAATCCCTCCTGGCTCTGAGCTTCTTTCTCACCACAACTTGCCTCACCTTCAAGAGTTCAAATTCCATCTCCCCACAAAGCCTTCCCAGACCCTTTCGTTTCCAGTTATCTCTGCCCTCATTCAACCAAGCTGCATTAACATAGCCTATGTTATATAATTTAAAACCTTATTATTCATTGCTTTTTATTGCTCTTTTAATTAGCCAGGTAGCATAGAACCAGAGAGAACACTGTGCTGGAGCACAGCTGCTTGCATCTTAGTTCTGGCTCTGCCACTACTGGGCTGTTTGATTTTGGACAAGTCATTTAACCTCTCTGGACCTCAGCTTCCTCATTCACAAAATGAGGCAAGACTCTTCAAGGCCTGGCCTGTACATTCTGTGGTTCTAATGAGGATTGTTTCCTTAGTTAGTGTAAGCCATCTTTAAAAACAAACAGAAAAAGGACTGCCTTGACCTTCTATCTCTCCCCAAAACACAGTCTATACTACTCTCTTAATTCACTACCTGGCCACACATGATCTGGTCACCAACTCTCTTCATGAAATCATCTCCTACCCTCTCACCCTCCTCCAACTGCAGTGGTCTCCTTTGAAGTTCCTACAATACACCAAGTGTGCTCCCATTTCAGGGCTTTTGTATTTGTTATTTCATCTGCCTGGAATGCTCTTTCCCCAGTGAATGGGTCACTCCTTCATCCCCTTCAGATCCCTGCTTAAATCTTCTGAGGGAGGACTTCTCTGACCACTCCCTTTAAAAAGCAAAACCTCTCAGTTCCACTCAGTGTTCCCTATCCTCCTTCTTGCTTTATTTTTCTTTGCACTTCTCATTTTTGACATACAATATCATTTATTTGTTGACTGGCTGCCCCCACTAGACACTGCTAATTCATTGACTATAGGGATTTTTGTCTGTTTGGTTTACTGCTTTCTTCCCAGTGGCTAAAACAGTGTTCAGTACATAGTTGGTGCTCAATAAGTGTGTGCTGAATGAGCAAAGGCAGAGAGATGGGTGAGGAGTCTATTGTAATAGAGATGCAGCCAGGAGCTGTGCCTGAAGAACACTGTGTGACCCAGTGAGTTTGCACTTTGTTCTGTTAGTGGTGGAAGTGGATCTAATCTGGGAAGCGAAATGCTCAGATGAAATTGTACTGGGGAAAGAGATGAGTCTAGGGGTGAAATGTTTAGTTAGCAGGTCATTAGAACTGTTCAGGCCAGAAAGAATGAGTTCTTGAACTAAGGTAGTGGCAGCAGAAGTAGGAATGGAAATAATGGATTTGATTAGAAGAGACACTTCAGAAGTAGATTTTGTGACTGACTACACAGGTGAGGTAAAGAAAAGGGGAGGAATATGTAGAATGATTCTCAGATTTCTGAATTAAGCAACTGTTTGGAAGTTTGTGTTATTAACCAAGATTAAGATGAGAGGAAACGCAACGAATTTGCAAAGAGGATGAATTAACTTCTGGACTTGTTGAGTTTGCTTTTAGAGATAACCAGGTAGCAGTTGGAAGTATAGCTTTTCAGTGCTCCCAAATCTGATCCTGTCCCTGCCTCTATAACCCTACCACCTCCTTCAGGACACCCAATCCCATGTGCCAGACCAGGACTTTCAAACCACTTGCTGCCCTCTTGCTCGCCTCTTCTCTCAAACCCATAACTAAGGTCTCACTTCAGTGACGTTCTCTTAACGTGTCCTTGCTTTAGTGTCTTTGCTCACACTGTTCCCTCTGTTCATAATATCTTTCCCCAAGCAACTCCTACCCACTCCCCAATCCTCAACTAAGAAACCCTCGTCTGCCCGATCCTGCTCACTTCAAGCATTTATCACCGTTGAGTCGTCCCCGCCCCCCGCCCCCCTCCACTTGCGTTCCGTTTCTTGGCAGTAGGGCCCACAGTTACGCTTCTCCAAAGCCCTGGTGGAGCCCCGCGCGGCGCCGGGCCGGGGCAGGGCTCAACACGGAAGGTTGAAAAGAGGCGTGACCGTAAAGGGAACGGGCCGAAGAGCAGCTAAGAGCTATGTTTTGTTTTTTTTTTTTTGGCTGCGCCGCCAGGCTTGCGGGATCTTAGTTCCCAGACCAGGTACTGATCCCTGGCCTCGGCAGTGAAAGCGCGGAGTCCTAACCCCTGGATCACCAAGAAATTCTCAAGGAGTCCTTTCTACCTCGTCGCCGTAGTCCTCAGGACCGAATTCCTTGCAGAGTTTGGGGACAGCAGCGACCCCCCAGCGGGCAGCCGGGCCGCAGAGGACAGTCTATAGGAAAGGAAGGCGACGGTGCGTCTGGGGGCCTCGGGGTAGGTGAGCTGGAGCCCTCTGCCCATCGCGTGAAGCGCAAAAGCCTACTGAAAACAGATCTAATTGGGGCTGCCCCAGTCCTCCTGGACCCCCTCCGGTCTTGTCTCACCTGCTTACCTAGCTTGACCAGCCCCGCGGTCTTCGGAATCGGCGCCATCCCCGTCAACAGTGACCCGAAAGTGAAAGTCTGGCATTCGACACCGGCCGAAGAGCAGAGTAGGACAGAGTCGGCAGCCATCTTTGTTGGGGGCAGAAGCCTCCGCTTACGGAGCGCGAGAGAGTGCATGACGGTTCCGGCGGCTCCCGGGCCAGAGATGACGGCTCCGGGGATGGGGCGGAGCCCCGGCTGCGGCGGGCGTTGGGCAGTACAGTGAGGAGGGAATCGTTAGCTTCGTTCCGGACAAGCTGTCCCATGGCCCAAGCGTCTCGCTCTGGTGGTCTTCTGCCTCCGCTGGCTACCGTGCCGCCGTTACGGGCGCAGCCCGGGGGCGTTGAGGAGGAGCAGTGGCAGAGAAAGCGGGCAGGCGCTCTCCGCCGGGACGTTCGTGGCTGGCTGCGGCTGCCGGTTGCCCGAAGCATCCCCTGCCTGGACCCACGGCCCGGCGAAGCCCCGAGAGGGCAGCCTTGGTGGGCGGTGCCGGCGGACGCAGGAGAGCACCGTGAGGCTGGCGCTGTGGACTGGGGGCGGGAGCCGGCAGCTGGCGGTCCGACCCCTCCAGCGCTGCAGCGTCTCCGGGCGGTGTTCCTACGGCTGCACTACGAGCGGCAGGAGCTCCTCCACGCCCAGGACTGCGCCCGCCACCTACAGGCGACCGTGCGCCTCCTGAGGATCCTGAGTCCCGGCGCTCCATCCCCCGGCCACTTGCCTCAGCTGTGCCGCGACCTGCTGGGGCACCCTTCCGGAGGCGCGGTCCTGCGAAGCGGCCTTCAGGAGACACCCGAGCCGCTACTGCTGGCACGATCCGTCGGACTAGCCGCCCAGCGCCTGGATGCTACTATCGAGATGCAGCTTCGGGCTCTGGGCCAGGCGCCTGCCAGCCCGGGCCTATCGTCCCAAATCGCCGACCTGCTGCTGGCACTTCCCACCTACCACCAGCTGCAGGGAAAAACCTTGAGCTACGTTCCAGGGGCAGCGCGCCCTTATCCCCCGGCCCGTGTGCTCCGCCTCCTGACGGGGGAGCGGGGTTGCCAGGTGGCAGGTTGGCTGGATGAGGCGCTCAGGGGATCTGACTTGAGGGACCAGCTCCGTAGGCGGTGCCAAGAGGAGCGGGAGCTGCTGCCAGGGCTACTGGGCCTGATGGGGGGCATGACGGGTTCAGCCAGCAGTGGACTGGGGCTTGGAGGGGCTGGGGCCCTGTGGAGCCAGTACTGGACCATGCTGTGGGCAGCCTGTGCTCAGAGTCTGGACCTAAGTCTAGGACCCTGGAGGGACCCCAGGGCAGCGGCACAACAGCTGAGTCAGGCACTGGGTCAGGGTGAGTGATGGGCCTGGGTGGGTGTTTGGGAAGGCTGGGATCTCTTCTGTATTCACCTCACTCACTTGCCACCTGACTACAAAAACAGGCTCTTTAGAATGAACATACCCCACCCCACCCCCGGGGGTTCAGGCTATAGCTTCTGGGCTTTCAAGGCAAAGTCTTGCTTTCCATGCCAGCCTTGAGTCTTGGGGGAAGCCTCCCCTCTTCCCCCATCATTGAGTGGGGGCAGTGTTGGGCAAAAGAGGGACCCTGTTTTCAGGCTCCAGTCATTTCTCCCACTAGCATCACTGCCTCAGGAGTGTGAGAAGGAGCTGGCTTCTTTGTGTCACAACCTAATTCATCAGTCTCTTATCTGGAGCTGGGATCAAGGTGAGAAGGAAGAGGCAATGGCAGTGACACAAGCCCCAGACTGCTCCTTCCTTATCAAACCATACCCCCTCATCTTCAGGCTTCTGCCAGGCCTTGGGATCTGCTAGTGGAAACAAGAGCAGCCTTCCCTCATCCTCTCATACCACTGAACTTTTGCAACAGCTCTTCCCTCCTCTCTTGGATGCCCTTCGAGAACCCAGGTCAGGACTGCTCCTCTGCCGGCCTCCAGGTGAGACAAGGTATTGGGGATGGGGGGATAAGAGAACAGCTGAGGATATCTCCTTTATTCCTTAATCTGTTCTGAAGCCTGCCTCCTCCCAAAGGTGTTCCATGGCCCTTCAGATACTGTCCCTCCTCTCCCCAGGTCCTGCCCCCCTTGCCCTGGGGCTCTGTACCCTGCAGACCACCTTGCTCTGGTTTTGGGGCAGAACTCAGCAGCATCTGGCAGCGTGGGCCCCGGGTTCCTTCCTGCTCCTGATCCAGAAGGATTTACCTGTGAGTAGCTAGGGAATGGGGAGGGGAGCATCCTGGGCTGGGCTCAGATCTCACTCCCTGTTTCTGCCAAAGCTTCTATTACATGAGGCAGAAGCTTTGTCTAGCCTGGCCTCAGAGGTGGAGCAGCAGCTGGGCCTGGAGATCCAGAAGCTGACTGCACTGATCCAGGTAAGGAGAGCAGGCGACCTGACAGGGGCCAGCTTTGGCGTTGGTGAGGAGGTTGTGGTGGTGGTAGAACAACTCAGTGCCTTGGAATCGCCACTAAATTTATCTTTTGCTCTTCACTTCTTGTCCTCTCTTTATTATGGAAAATTTCAAAAAAATACAAAAGTAGAGAGAAGAGTATAATGGACCCCCATATTCCTACCACTGAGGCTTTAATACTCATCAACTCATGGTCAATTTTATTTCACTTATATATCCCACCCCCAACTCCCATGTCAGGCTCTCATTTTGTGACGTTAACAGCCACTGATGATTGATGATCATTGTCTGTATCCGTTATTTCATTAGAGGGTGCAAGGAGGTGACATTCCGATTCTATCATTCCTTCTTCATTATTAGTTGGATTACTCTTATAAAGTGAAACTTGCCCTCATAAATTACTTGGTTACTTTGAGGTATAATTTGTAGAGAAAAAGCAAGATAAATGATTGACTTTTCCTTTTATTTACTAGTTTTTGATATGTTTCTCCTGTTTTCTAAAAGTATAATTTTTATTTTTATTAAAACTGAAATAAAATATTATTTTAGAAGGCTTCTAATGAAAAAATAGCACTTTAATTGCCCCTCCCCAACTTCGATTTCTGATCCTTGATCCACAGTGGTAACTTTCATCCACTCTTGGCTGTTTCTTCTAATATTTTCTTCTTCTAAATTTATGAATTAAACTATTATACTTCTAACTTTCCCCCATTTTACACAGTATCTGTTCCTACTATGGATGATGTCTCTTTTTGTTTTCTCTTCCTGCCCAAATGTCTACTCTTTGCCCTGAATAGGGGCATGGCTGTAGAGCCCAGTCCCCGTCCCAGTGCTCCTTTTCTCTCTGCATTCCACAGTGCCTTGGTGCTGTAGACCAACCCCCTCCCAGTTTAGCCCTAATCCACCATCTGCATCTGCCTGTTGGGCATTTATACCTCAATTTACTGCTGCCCCTTTCAACTCAACATGTCCCAGAACAGGCTTTTCATGAGTAGGGTGGACAGTGACGGTTGTGGGAGCTCTGGGGAGGGAAGGCCTTGGTGGACACATGGTAACAGAAGCTCCTTACAGGGTCTATGGCTCAAGCTGGTGGCTGGGCAGCCTCAAGAGGAGCAGCAGGGGTTACTGGATGTGGGTAGTTCATAGTTCCTTGGGGGAGTACTGGCGAGATGGTCTGACCAAAGCAGAAGCTGTGTGTGTGTGTGTGTGTGTGTGTGTGTGTGTGTGTGTGTGTGCATGAGCATACACTTGCCCTCGCATGTGCACCGGGTGGGGGTGGAGGATTGTGAAGGAGTAGGTTGTCATCAAGTTGTGGAGGGCACTGAACACCAGCCCACAGATTTTGGACTTTATCTCATAAGTGATAGGGAGCCATTGTAAGAGCAGGAGGAGAACAGTGAAGACAGTGATAGAGTTTGATCCAGCTATAGTGGTCAGGATAGAAGGGAGGTGGGGAGACATAATATGAGAAGGGTCCAGCTCTTGGTAGTTGCAGTGAGAACAGAGCAAAAGGGGCAGGGAGAGTGTGCTCTTCATGTGAACCAAACACTGTCCAAAGCAGTTTCATGCCTTGCTTCTCTGCCTGGTGACTGTACTGTTGGGCATCTGCTCTGGGCTTTCTATCACATACAGCACTGGGATGAAAAAGAAGAATCAGATGTGAGTTTTCTCCTCAGCTGGACTGTAATGTCCCACAGAAAAAACTGTCCCATGGTGTGACCTTGTATTTTCCGAGTGTTGAGTGCAGAATTTCCTAACAAATGTCAGTTGACAAAAGGGTAATTTCTTTGTTATATATAAGGAAGAAGGGGGTTCTGATGTTTGGGATAAGAGAAGAAGAGTTTGGATTTAGACTTGGTGGGAGAGAGCCCATGTATCAGGAGCCACATGGGCTCTCTCCCACCAAGTCTGGCCCCCGCCAGGTCCTTTCCTCTCTTCAGGCTCTCAGGCATACAGTCACCTTTTCCTTAGACCTGCCACTACACACCCCACTTCTTGGGTTCTTCTCTTAGATGGGCTGTAGAGAACCCTCCTTTTTGCTGTCTTCTCCCCCTCCAAAAACAAAACCTATCAAACCAAAGAAACCAAACCAGCACATGTGCCTTTTCTTGCTTTGTGGGTTACAATGCTCTGGAGAAATGGAAGTGGCGTGGCTATAAAGAATATTCAGTGTGAGGACATTCCAAAGGTTCCTGAATCTTAGAAAGTTATATTCATTGCTCCTGGTCTACACACAGTTCTTGCCTTCCTTTTATAGATGACAGACAGAAGATTGTACAATTCCCTTTTCTTTCTTCAGCCTCTGCCTGTCTGCAGAGCATGCAGACCTCTCTCTAGCATCTGCTTTTGAACATTAGCGGTGGTGAGGGTGTCTCCCTTTTTTTTCCTATTAACGTTCCTATGGAACAGAATTAACATGGAGGATTTCCATCCTCTGAACCAAGCTGAGGAGAGCAGGGTAATCTTAGGGCAACTGTCCATAATCTTTCCTCGGTCCAGACCTCTTGGAAAACCCAATAAAAGCTATAGTATCTCTCCTCAGAAAATGCCCAAGCCCATACAATTATGCATACAATTCTGTTCTGGGGCTTTATGGATGCCAGGTTAAACACCTCAGATTTAGAAGAGCATATAACTTGACAAGTCCCTCAGAGATAAGCCCCTTTTACTTTCTCCTTATCCCCACAGCTCCTGCCTGAAGAGTCACTAAGTCTCTTTTTTCAAGAATGTCATAAACGAGCCACACAGGACTTCGAACTCCACATGCCACGGGGTCGGTACTGGCGGCATCGTCTCTGTCCTGGTAAGTCCTCATCCCAGCGTTCCCTTCCAGGCTTCTCAGAGGGTAACAGTGTCCTGGCCCCTCCAATTCCTGGCTCCACTCCTCTGTCTCCATCCTGTCCTCACCTTCTGTGTCCCCTCACCCTGAAATCCTACCCTCTTCCCCCAAATGCTCCATTAGGGGCTTGATGGATCTCCCTAGCCTCATATCCTGTCCTTTCTCTTCTCTCACTCCAGAACTTCCCAGCATTCCTAGTGAGTATGCTGGGTTGGTGGTCCGCAGGGTACTGGAGCCTGTGTTGCAAGGACTGCAAGGACTGCCACACCAAGCCCAGGCCCCTGCCCTCAGCCAGGCGCTGACTGCCATCCTGGGTGCCTGGCTTGACCACATCCTCACCCATGGGATCCGGTTCAGGTGGGGAGAAAAGGAGGCCGTGGCAGGGGGATGAATGGAACTGAAAAAAAGGGAGGGGATGGGTGGGGCAGAGCCGGTTCGGAGAGGCAGGAGGGTCAGGTGGCCACACTGTACCTTGGCCTTCAGCCTGCAGGGGGCGCTGCAGCTCAGACAAGACTTTGGAGTGGTCAGGGAGTTGCTGGAGGAGGAGCAGTGGGGCTTGTCCCCAGAACTTCGCCAGACTCTGTTCACGCTCAGCATCTTCCAGCGGCTGGACGGGGCTCTGCTGTGTCTGTTGCAGCAGCCCCTGCCCAAGACTCAAGTCCACAGGGGGCCTCCCTGTTGCTGTGAGTCACTCTCCCTCCCCAACTCCAGGCTCTCTTTGCCCCTAGGTCATAACTTTATGTGCCGCATCCCCCATCCTCATCATTGATCTGGCTTCTGCATGTACCCCCCTCCCACACACACCGCCAGCCACCTGCCTTCCACTCCTGCCTTACCAGGTGCATGTAATGAGGTCCAGACCATGGAATTGCCCAGCAGCAGCCTCAACAGCCTGGAGAGCTTGGAGCCCCCTCTTCGACCTGGAGCACTCCCAGCCCAGACAGCTCAGCTGCTAAGCACACTGTGGGGAGAAGGACCTAGCCCTGAGGCTTACCTGGTAGGAAATCAGCAGGCCTGGCTTGCCCTGAGGCAGCACCAGCATCCCCGCAGGCACTTACCTTTTCTTTCCTGCCTGAGGACCAGTTCTGAATCCTAAGGACCCTAATCAGAGCCCATCAGAACTCCCTATCTCTGTCTGAAAAAGCCCAGACATTTAGAAATGCGTATTTTAAAAGCCTAATTGGGAGCTTGGAAGAAAGCATACCTGAGAGCCACAAGCTACACAGAGCCTGGACTTAGAAACCTGGAGGTCAGCATCCTTGGGAGGCTTGGGCTTAGTTCCCCATCAGTGAAGACATCTCAGAGCTAGACACTAGCAGTAAGGGGCTAGATGATGGGAGTAAGGCTTTAGGGTTGGATCCCAGGGGAAAGGGAAACAGAAAAAGCAAGAGAAAGCAGGGAGCCTAGATGCCACTTCCTCTTAAGTCCCAGGAGCCAGGCTAAACACAGAAAGTTCGGGACACTACTACAAAGTTAATTCATCAGGAACCACAGAGGTGGAATAGGAATTTCTACACCTAAATCAGTCCCACGGCGTATACTATATAATAGTACCCTGCACTTCCCTATCACTATTTTTAGTCATTTAAGAATATTGGGCTGTAGGACCTTCACGTGTAAGCTTCGCTACTCTAGAGTTCCACGTGTTTAATCTTAAACTACCTGAGTGGAGTTTACCCTCTGGTAGGTTTATAATCCCTGCCGTGGTGGTGCCCTCTTCTTGGAAGGGACCAGCACTTAAGACGGTGTTAACGTAGATCTGGCACAGCAGGGTACAGAGGAGTAAAGGCTGCAAAAGACTTGTTATCGGAGCCAGATGCAAACGGCTTTTGCAGTATTTATTGTCTTCACCGTGGTAAAGGGGGCTATTAATGACAGGTAGTGTTTACTGACCGCGTACTTTGGGCGCCCCATACCCTGTGCCGAAATCATCTGTCTCCCTCCTGGCCTTCCTCCTCTTCTCGGCTGGGGAGCCCAGGGCAGCGGCCTGGGGACCAGCACCACCGACCGTGGCAGAGAAGCCGCACGAGGCGGAGGTCGCGGGACTGCGGAAGCGCGTAGCAGCCCACAGCGTCTCGCACTAGCGACACTTCCGCCCGCACGAGTCCTTCCGGGGTGGGGGTCACCATGGCAGCGGCTTTGGCTCGGCTCGGACTCCGCTCAGTCAAGCAGGTTCGGGTTCAATTCTGCCCTTTCGAGGAGAACGTGGAGTCGACAAGGTACGAGGGGGAAGGAGTGCGGACGCGAAGGGGCGCGGCTTCCTCCCGCCGGGGGTCTAGCCCCCTCTGCCGGGCGCTCACGCCGTTTTCTCACCGCAGGACCTTCCTCCAGGCCGTGAGCAGCGAGAAGGTTCGCTGCACCAACCTCAACTGCTCGGTGATAACTGACGTGAGACACGACGGCTCCGAACCCTCCGTGGACGTGCTGTTCGGTGGGTCTGGTTGGGAGTCGGGAGGGAGTCGCTAGCTCTCGGCGCCGGCTCCGCCGTCCTCCCGGTGCCTGACTCGTTTGTTTCTTCCCCAGGAGACGGGCATCGCCTGATTATGCGCGGCGCGCACCTCACCGCCCAGGAAATGATCACTGCCTTCGCCTCCCACATCAAGGCCAGGGGTGCGGCGGGGAGCGGGGACAAGCCGGGCGCCAGTACCGGGCGCTGACAGCGCGGAGGAGACCAAGAAGCAGGTTTTCACCTAAGACTGCTAAGGACACATCTAAGAAGACCTTGACTTAATTGCTCAAATCACTATCTGGAAGACCACAGAGCGCAAAAGAAAAAAGAAAAGAGCCCTGTGACTACAAATCCAACCAGTGTTTCTGGGACGAGACAAGATGGGGAGGGGTCTGGACAAATTTGAATTTATTTCACTTTCTTACCATCACTCACTGCTTAAAACTTTTGAATTTGGCTTCTTCCAGCACTACTCAAGGTACCTCTTACTCTTATTAGAAATGCTGTTTTCTCAGTCCTCATTTTCCCATTTCAGTAGCACCTGCCACTCTTAATTCCCTCCCTTGTGTAACTTTTCCGCTCAGGTCCTTTTTCTTCTTTTAACCATAAAGGCATACTACTCTCCTAATTTCTCTTCTCTCTTTTATTTTTGGGGCATCTCATATTCTGTCATGACTTGAACTACCCTCTTGGGTTAAACCCTACATTTCTGTTTGGCTCTAATCTCAAATTCTGTGCTATAGTCAGGGTACTTACTACCAATTTTCTCCAAATTCCACCAACACTCTTTGTCTAACGCTAACCCGATAATCTTACATACTCTAAAGTTGACCCTTGAACAATGCAGGTTTGAATTGCAGAGGTCCTCTTACATGCCTGTTTTTCAAATAAATACATAGTACAAGTACTACACGATCCGTGGTTGTTTGAATCTGCGGTTGTGGAACTGTAGGTGCTGACTGTAAAGTTATCCCCCCATTCTCAACTCTGTGGAGCGGTTGGGCCCCTAACTCGCATCCCCACCCCCATTGTTTAAGGGTCAACTGTACTTGCCTCCTCCCCTGACTTCCTCATTCTTTTAAAAGGCACTTCATCTGCTCAGCCACTTGAGCTAGAAACCACAGCATTATCTCTGGTTCTGCCCGCTCCCTTTCCCTGCATATCCAGTAAGTTCGTAATATTCTGTCTTAAACAAAAACTTCTGAAATGTTCTCTACATTTCCATTCATTCTCCTGTATTATTGTTGCATTCTCCCACCTGGTCTCCTTTTTGCTAACCGTTTTTGCTGCTGCTTACTTTTATTTTTCCAAAGCATATCATTGGTTTTATTATTACAACTTGTTTCAGAGAACAGTGCCTAAAGTACTTTTTAGGCACCCTGCCTAAAGTGTTTTTCATACTAGGTTACCACCCATTAATGTGGATCATGAAGTCAATTTAGGGAGTTAAATCAGCCTTTAAAAAACAAAGTAAAATAGAATAAAAAGTATCAGTAGATGGCACATGGACTGGGAAATATTCTTTAAGAAACTTAAGTTTTAAACATATAATCATGAATATAGATATTATATAAAGTATGTGTATGTGTGTCTATCTGCATGTACTTGGTTGCAGTATAGAATTATTTCTTACCGCAGGTTGTAGGAAAAAATGGTTGATAGCCACTGGTTTAGAGAAAAACTTCAGAATGTTCAACTAGGCAATCAAGAATCTCTGGACACTGGCTGCTGTGTACTTTGCCAAATATATTTCCTCCTACCCCATTACTATACTACTTCTCTCTTAAAATGGTGATATCTTCAAAGGACTGGTTTTCCCCCCTCTCCTTTCAGAGAAAGAAAACTATCAGACAGTATAGTGTAGTAAAAAGCTAGAATGCCTGGGATTGAAATCCTAGCTTTTCCCTTAAGTAGCTATGTAACTTTGGACACATTACTTAGTCTCTCAGTGCCTGTTTCTTCATTCATAAAATGGGGATAACAGTACCTGCCTCATAGAACTGTTGAGAGATTAAGTGAATTGATATCTGGGACTTCTTAACCACTGGTGGTCCAGTGGTTAAGACTCTGCTCTTCCACTACAGGGGGCACGGGTTCAATACCTGGTCAGAGAACTAAGATCCCTGCATGCAGTGAATAAATTGATATCTGTAAACTGCATAGAATATTGAGTGAGCATAGCATAGTATCTAAGAGGCCGTATGTTATAGGCCTCTTTACTGACGAAAGGATACAACCTAGATTTGAGTTCTCCAGGTCCATGGTTAACTGGCCATTATCCTTGGCCAGATTAACTACTCTCATCTGTAAAAACAGGGATGGTTCAAGCACTGCTGTAAACACGGATTGAGTGCTGGCACTGTGCTTATAGATTGTGAACTTGAGGTTGGGGCTGTTTTCTCTGTGTCCCCTGCACCTTGCATAGTGCCTGATACAGAGTGTGCAATAAACTTTTGTTGAATTTACCAGTATTTAGCATCAACCTTGTGACTTCAACTGATTAGTACTGAGATACAAAGATGAATGGTGAAACTCAGGTGTGTGTACTAAGTGCTACAATATATTGAATAGGTGTGGACCAGGTGCAGTGGTAGCAAGAAAGGACTGACCATTGGGTTTGGTCAGAAGGTGATTGTTAAATGAGTAAAAAGTCTACCACTGGAGGGTGGGGCCAGAAGTCAGATTATAGTGAAAGAAGAAATGGGTGTGCAGCATAAAGTAGTAGTTTGTTTTTGTTTTTTTCTTTTGCGGTACGCGGGCCTCTCACTGTTGTGGTCTCTCCCGTTGCGGAGCACAGGCTCAGCGGCCATGGCTCACGGGCCCAGCCGCTTCGCGGCATGTGGGATCCTCCCGGACCGGGGCATGAACCCATGTCCCCTGCATCGGCAGGCGGACTCTCAACCAACTGCGCCACCAGGGAAGCCCAAAGTAGTAGTTTTATATAATTAGAGTTTGGATGGGAGGTGTGATAATAGCTAGAATAGCATAAGGGTGTGGAGTAGGGTTTTTTCAGAGGATGATAGAGATTTGTACTTTATGAAAACACCTTTTATGCTGAGCTGTTGGAGAGAAGTAACTATGAATCTAAGTTGCATTTCTGAACCATCATCAAATGTAATCTTGGCTCTTCTAGGACAACATCAGGTGCAGATGCTACCTCTTTCCTACAGCCTTCCCTGACCTGGACATAAGCAATCTTTCCCCTAAGTGCCTTTGCTTCCTGGGTTGTAGAAAAGGAAAAAAAAAAAGTACAGCCACCATCATTATGGTCCTTTTAGGGTTTATCTAGATAAGGAATCCTAGACTGAGTGGAGGTATAACATCTAAAATCACAGATCCTCTTGGATTCACTCCATTTCACTAGGAAAGAAGGCATAGGTGTGGACAATATGATTCAGATACACCTGGGTTCCAAGGTAGCCGCTTCCCGGCTCTGTAGCCAGGGCCAAGTTACTTGAACTTTCTAGGCCACGGTTTTCAGGCACCTGATTGGGGCGATATGGGGAGCGGTTAAATTTAAAACACTTAGGACAGCGTCTCATGCTCTTAATATACAGTAGTTATTAAAAGAAAAAAAAAAGACAAATGTGATTGGTTTTTCCTACTAGCCTGTCAACTGCGTGAGAACGCAAAATAAACGCCGATCCAGTGGATGCGGCCCAGAGGGCCGACCCCGGGTACCAGCCAGCCCTACGCCACGCCGCGCTGTGATGCTGTGGGGCTTAACCTGACGTGGCGGGGCGGGACTTCCGGCGGAAGCGGAGGGGGAGGCACCGGCCGGTGGGTGCGGCTGACACATCAGTCGTGTTCCCGGCGCTGCGCGCGAACCTAGGAGGCAAGCCGGGACCCGGGCTCTGTTTCCATCTCTCCGGGTCCCCGCGACGCCTATTTCCGTGCAAGGATGGCTCGGGGCGAGCGGCGGCGCCGCGGAGCGCCGGCAGACGGAGCGCGGACCTCTGAGAGGTCGGCTCGGGGCGGCCCCGCGCGACGGGAAGGCCGGGGCGGCAGGGCCCGGGGCGCGGCTGCGGGAGCGGCTCTGGCCGTCGTGGTCCTGTCTCTGGCCCTGGGCCTGTCGGGATGCTGGCTGCTGGCATGGCACCGTGCGCGGCGGGCTGTCACGCTGCACTCCGCGCCCCCGGCGCTGCCTCCCGACTCTTCCAGCCCCGCCGTGGCCCCGGACCTCTTCTGGGGCACCTACCGCCCTCACGTTTACTTCGGCATGAAGACCCGCAGTCCGCAGCCCCTCCTCACCGGTAACCTGGACCCGGGGCGGGCAGGCAGGCGGGCACTTAATCTGGGCGCCCCAGCTTCGCGCCAGATCAAGGGTGGTGAGGAGTGGATCAGGAGTGTTATTAAGAGGGATGACCCTGAAGTTCTCGGCGACCCAGAGGGACAGGTCCCCTGCTCTCTCTTTGACTTACCTGGCCATTCTACCCCCAGGACTGATGTGGGCGCAGCAAGGCACCACCCCGGGGACCCCTAAGCTCAGGCACACGTGTGAGCAGGGGGACGGCGTGGGTCCCTATGGCTGGGAGTTCCACGACGGTCTCTCCTTCGGGCGGCAACACATCCAGGATGGGGCCTTAAGGCTCACCACTGAGTTCGTCAAGAGGCCTGGGGGTCAACACGGAGGGAACTGGAGCTGGAGAGTGACTGTAGAGCCTCAGGTCAGGGCCCTCAGGACACCCTTCCTCTAGCCCAGACTTCCTCCACCCTTCCTTTGCTGCGTGCAAATGCAGGATAAAGTGGGGCTTAATAGCAGGGGCTCTGAGCCTGGCTGCCTGGTTTGAATCTGCTGCCTGCCTTAAACACTTGCCTGTATGACCATCTCTTTTTACTATCTCTAAGCCTTGGTTTTCTTGTCTGTAAAATGGAAGTAAAAATAGTACCTAACTCACAGAATTGTAAGAATTAAAGGAAATAATATGTAGAGTTCTTAGCATAGTACATGGGACAAAAGTACTATTATTTCCCAGAGAACTGTGTGCAGAGCTCTTTATCTCATCCCACTGGTGCTTAACTTTCAGTGACCCTCAACACTGCTAGATGTATGTTGTTTACTATGTTGCTCTCACCTGGTGTCCCTTTCCCTAAGGCTGATTCTCAGGGGAGAGACTGCTAACCTAATGCTGTGTTTTTATGTCCTCATTGGTCTCCCAGGCTTCAGGTACCTCTGCTCTCCCTTTGGTGTCCTTGTTCTTCTATGTGGTAACAGATGGCAAAGAAGTCCTAGTGCCAGAGGTTGGGGCTAAGGGGCAGTTGAAGTTCATCAGTGGACACACCAGTGAACTTGGTGACTTCCGCTTTACACTTATGCCACCAACCAGTCCAGGAAATACAACCTCCAAGTATGGCAGGTAACTGGGGGAAGAGAGTGTGGGGTGGTGGTATGGATGCTGACTTAGCCTGATTTCCATCTCCCCCATTCTACCCTCTTTTCACCAGGTATTTCCCTTCTCACCAGGCTCCATGTTCCCTGCATTGCCAAGACTCTCCCATCCTGACTCCTGATCACCTCATATTTTCGCTTTACAATCCCCACCACTTCCTCCTGAGTAATATTTCCTGTTTATCTTTTTCCTTTCAAGCTACAATGTCTTCTGGTCCTCCAACCCAGGACTTCCCTTGCTGACAGAGATGGTGAAGAGCCGCCTAAATAACTGGTTTCAGCATCGGCCCCCAGGGGCTTCCCCTGAACGCTACCTCGGCTTGCCAGGATCTCTGAAGTGGGAGGACAGAGGCCCAAGTGGGCAAGGACAGGGACAAGGGCAATTTCTGATACAACAGGTGACACTGAAAGTCCCCTTTTCTGTGGAGTTGGTGTTTGAATCAGGCAGTGCCCAGGCAGGAGGAAGCCAAGCCCTAGAGCAGTTGGCAGGCAGCCTGCTGACCCAGGCCCTGGAAAGCCATGCTGAAGCCTTTAGAGAGCGCTTTGAGAAGACCTTCCGGCTGAAGGAGAAGGGCCTGAGCCCTGAGGAGCAGGCTTTGGGTCAGGTTGCCCTCAGTGGTCTTCTTGGTGGTATTGGCTACTTCTATGGACAGGGTCTGGTGTTGCCAGACATGGAGGTTGAGGGGCCTAAACAGAAGGTGGACCCAGTCCTCTTTCCACCTGTCCCTCTTTTCACAGCAGTGCCCTCCCGGTCATTCTTCCCTCGAGGTTTCCTGTGGGACGAGGGCTTTCACCAGCTGGTGATCCAACGGTGGGATCCCCGGCTCACCCGGGAGGCCATAGGCCACTGGCTGGGGCTGCTAAATGCTGACGGCTGGATTGGGCGGGAGCAGGTGCTGGGGGATGAGGCCCGAGCCCGGGTGCCCTCAGAGTTCCTGGTGCAACGGACAGCCCATGCCAACCCCCCAACTCTGCTTTTGCCTGTAGCCCACATGCTAGAGGGTGGTGACCCTGCCGACTATGCCTTCCTCCGCAGGGCCTTCCCCCGCCTGCGTGCCTGGTTCTCCTGGCTTCATCAGAGCCAGGCAGGGCCAGTGCCACTATCTTACCGCTGGCGGGGCCGGGACCCAGCCTTGCCGACCCTACTGAACCCCAAGACACTGCCTTCAGGGTTGGATGACTATCCCCGGGCTTCACACCCTTCACCCACTGAGCGGCACCTGGACCTGCGGTGCTGGGTGGCACTGGGTGCCCGTGTGCTGATGCGGCTAACGGAGCAGCTGGGAGAGGCTGAGGCAGCTGCAGAGCTGGGCCCACTGGCTGCCTCCCTGGAAGCAGAGGAGAGCCTGGATGAGCTGCATTGGGCCCCAGAGCTAGGAGTCTTTGCAGACTTTGGGAATCACACAAAAGCAGTGCAGCTGAAGACTAGACCCCCTCAGGGGCTGGTGCGAGTGGTGGGCCGGCCCAACCCTCGCTTACAATATGTGGATGCCTTGGGCTATGTCAGTCTTTTCCCCTTCCTGCTGAGGCTGCTGGACCCCAACTCATCCCGCCTTGGACCCCTGCTGGATGTTCTAGCTGATAGCCGCCAGCTCTGGAGCCCTTTTGGTTTGCGCTCCCTTGCAGCAACCAGCCCCTTTTACAGCCAGCGCAATTCAGAGCATGATCCTCCCTACTGGCGAGGTGCTGTGTGGATCAATGTCAACTACCTGGCATTGGGGGCTCTTCACTACTATGGGCATCTGGAGGGTCCCTACCAGGCCCGTGCTGCTAAGCTCCACAGAGAGCTCCGTGCCAATCTGGTGAGCAATGTGAGGCGCCAGTACCAGGCCACGGGCTTCCTGTGGGAGCAATACAGTGACCAGGATGGGCGAGGCATGGGCTGCCGCCCTTTCCAGGGCTGGACCAGCCTTGTCCTACTGGCCATGGCTGAAGACTATTGAAGGGGGAACATGGGAGGGGAGCTAGGCCCCTTATGCTACTCTGGAGTCGAGGAACAAGGTCTCTCACTTCTGCCCCCAGCCCTCAGGTACCAGTGCTTCAAACCCTCCTCAGCTCATCTCAGGTGTCTCCTTACTGACATCCCACATAGCCCTGGAGTGAATGTGAATTCAGAGTCTATTTTTCTAAATAAATGGGAAAACCATGCCAACCTCTATTGCTTTTGCCAACTTTGCCTCACCAAGAGGTCTTAGCTCAGTCCAGGCCTTAGGGCTGCCTGCTGTCCTTCAGAGTAGGTGGAAAAAGTGGCCATTGACTGTCCCCTCCAATCAAGTGCAATGCAGTAAGTTGAGCACTAGTCCACCCAAATCCACAAGCAGCTGGTTCACATCTCTTTAATGAGATCAAAGGCTCCTGTGTATGTCTTAGGAGACAGAGCTAGCACAGTCCCCCAAACACTGCCCTTCTCCTCAGGACTCCAGCCCTTTCAGACCGATTCTAGGAGGGCAGGGAGAGGCTGAGGAGAACTCAGGGAGTTGGGAGCATGGCTGTTTCTGGTGGGCAAGTAAGCCACCCACCCTCCCCAAATTGCTTATGGGATGTCCCCTTCATTGGAAGCCAGCCCCACAGGAGAGACCTGGGGTACAGGATTTAGGGGCCGTGCACAGGGGACTGGTCCTCCATATCTGGTGGGGTGGCACTAGCCCTAGCCTCCTTGACTGGCTCCCCCTCACTGGAGTCAGGACAAGGGCAGAGCTCAATACCTGAGTCCCCAGTCAGGCGGCGATAGCGGCAGAAGGGTGGTGTGGGGGCAGGGCTCACCCCTGCCCCAGGCTCACCCTCCTGATGAGGAGGGTCACTCTGGTGGGAGGAAACACCTTCCACATTTGTTCCCTCTTGGTGGGCAGGGCAGCTAGAAGCAGAGGAGCAGCAGGTGCATTCACTGGAAGCAGTCGAGGGGCAGCCTGAGGCTGCAGTGTAAGGAGGCGGCGGTGTGCCTGGGCGGTGAACCACATCCTCATAGGCTGGGGGTTTGAAGGTGCTGAGGAGGCCTGCAGGAGAGAATGGCATGGTTGGTGGAAGGCAACAAGGGGTGGGGTGGTGGTCTCTTTCCTATTAGCAAAAAGAGTGCTTTGAAATGTTTGAAATGGGAGTGTGGGATGAAATCAGGGTCCTGTTTTGGGAGGGACCACTGGTAGTGAGCCCAGAGCCTCAAGTCACTCACGAAGATCAAGCAGTGAACCGGGAGGGACAGGGCCAGCCCCATGGCATGCCCCGTGGTAGGCCAACAAGTTGATCTCACGCTGCCGCTGCTGTTGCTGCAGCCGGAGTTTAGCTCGTCTATGGCGGAAGGCACAACAGCAGCTAAAGAGAATGAGGACAGTCCAGAGCAGCCAGAACCCTGCAGGAAGTGAGGAGGGAGAGTCTTAGATACCTCCTCCCAGGCAGAGAAGGGTCCTTGAAGGCTGAGGTCCAAAGGCGGGGGGGTAGAAGGACCCAAGAAGAGCCCTCCTGAAGACTCACACCAGAGCTCATAGTAGTACGTGCAGCAGCCAGTCTCCCCGCAGCAGTGACCACTCTCACAGAGGTAAGGCTGGTTGTTCACTCCTGGGCACAGCTCTCGAAGCTGGGAGCAAGGAGGCACTTAGAACCAAGGGAGGTTCCAGCCCAAGGCACTGTCCATCCCCAACCCCTGCATACACATACACAATCCCACCCTGTGAACTAAGTTTAGCTCATAGAAATCTATGGGGAGAGGGAAGAGTGATGCTGAGAGGAGTGTTCAAATATCTGAAGGGCTGCCAGCATGGAAGAGGATTTGGAATAGCAAGAATCAGTCTAGAGACCAAGATTAAGATGCAAGGTGTGGACGTACAAAGAGGCAGATTTCAGCTCTGCATATAAGAGACTTCTCTCATACTCAGGTCCGGCTCCCCAGGGTGTTTTCTGTTAAGGGAGTATTTTGGCAGAAGCCAGAAGACAGTCTGAGCTATCTCAAAGTCTCAGACAATGGGTATGGAGTTTAAGGTAATTTCCAAAGCTGTTTTCATCATCATTCCCCATGGTCTGCCAATCCCCACTCCCAAGCTGGATACTTCCACCCCTGGGTCTCAGGCTTCCTAGGGTAGAGGAGGGTCAGTGTGAAACCCAGAGCAGGGCTCCCAACCAGATGGGATTGCTGCGGATGCTAAAGGATGGCATCCAAGGCGCGAGTCTGGGTTCCAGCTCTTCTCCAAATTGCTCCCTCAAGAGAAGATGTTGCCAGACTCGGTTGTGACAATAGGCACATAGAAAAACATCACAAATAACAGTTGCAAAACAGAGGGAGCCTCCCTGGGGCCTTGCTATGCCTCTGGTCACTGGAGAGCCACTGCAAGCTTCCACTGCAGCCACGGGATGGGAGTCTAATGAAGCTGCAGGCAAAAGTCAACCGCATCTACAGTACAAAGTTTAGACAAAGAGTGCAAAGAACATATCTAGGAACTTCGCAGTACCTTTGGCTCCGTGAGTTCCTCCTCCACCCCCCAAAAGGCAGGGACAAGGAAAGGGGAACGAGAAATAAATGGCTGTCGTGATAGGCTTTTGGAGCTGTTGGGATACCTGCTGTTGCGGCACCCGAAGTGCCCCCCAGTCCTCCTCGCTGCCGTTCCCGCCGGTGGCCCGAGCCATGCCTCCGCCTACAGCCCCCTGAAGACCACAGTCTCCTCTACCGCCAGCCACCCCGCCCCTGCCACCTCTGCCGCCACCGCCATGGTCCCTGCCCGGCCCATCTTCGCTGCCTCCAACATCACTCCGCGACCGGACCTTCCATCCAGCGAGAGCTCTGCCAACTAGCACCCAGGTTGTTCCGTCCTACCAATCCACATCACCCTCCGACAGATGGGCCAATAGGAAAGATCACAGGCTTCTCCCTGTGACCAATCTACAGCAGCGCCTCCGCCACTCTCCCAGACAACAAGAGCTTGCACAGACAAAGAGTGGGGTAAGGTTCGACCCATGGCCCTGACTGACAGCGACAACAGCCAATATGGACAACAGAACAGGCTTTGCGTTATCAACCAATGAGCGGCCGTCCAGGACAGCAAAGTTCCCGCTGATTGGCTTGAGCCCTATTTTCCAGATGACGCCAAACGCTTAACCACGTCAGGTAACCCCCCTGGAAAAGGCTGGGTCACAAATGTCGGCTGGAGTCTGGGCGCGGGCTGGCTACTGTTCTTGGGCCTGGTGGACGTTTCCCAGGCGTCGACGCAAGCTTCGGTGGGGGCAAGATGTGTTTACGCGGAATTGGCCTACCCATATCTCATTACCCCAATTCTGTACAAGTCCAGGCACTGGATGAAATTTAATAGGGTGGGGAAGACACTGAAAACCGGGGACAGAGGAGAAGGCACAGAGTCCAGATTGGGTGAGGGCCTTAAGAAGCCAGAAGTGGGGATCCGGGGCCCTGAGGCCCACCCAGCCGCATCTGCAGGTTGATACGGTAGCACTGAAGGCTGCAGAGTGCCTGGCCTGTGCGGGAGCAGGCATAGCGGCGCGGATGTGGACAGCCGGGAACAGAGCACCGAGGAGCAGGGGCAGATGGGGATGGCCGCTGAGACACAGGCGCGGGGGCGGGGACGCCAGGTGGGAAGGAAAGGGTGGAACCTTGTGCCCCGCTGCTGTAGCGCACCATGGGGGCCGGGGCCGCGGCCCGCCCTCCCCGCCTCTCGCCCCGCGCGGCCCCTCGGCCTCCTCGCCCGCTGGGCGCCACAGTCTTGGTGAGGCGCTCAATAGTCTGGTTCTTGTGCTCCTCCGCCCGCCGAGCCGCCTGCAGCCGCCTCTTCCGTGCCCGCTCCTCACGCTTCAACAGCATCTCCTCGGTGAGAGCGGGGGCCGGGCAGCCCCCAGCCACAGGTAGTGACAGAATCGGGGAAGGCTGACTTCGAGCCTTCTGCAGCAGAGCTCGCTAGGGAGAGACGGAAGAGATGTCAAAATAGAGAAGTGAGGTCTGCCTGACGGGGGAAGGGGAAGAGGGGACATGGAAAGCAGGGTCTTGAGGAGAACAGGCCTTGAGAGAAGGGGTGAAATAAGCACCCTCTCCAGGAGCCCTTAATACTGCCTCCTCTCAGGTCTCCAGATTTCCAGCTTTACATCCTTGACTCTCAAGGTGAAAAGTATTAGTAATGTTACCTTCCTGCCTTGTGTACCAAAACTCTGTACCAGCTCTCTGGAGGCTTTTTGTTGTTGTTTTAAATCTTTGAATCTCAATGGATAGCATCAATTGGATAACTGCTCAAGCCAAAAACCAACGGTTATCCTTGATTCCTCTCCTTCCCCCAACAAGTGTCTGTTTCCTAAATATATCCAGAATCCATCTGATTTTCTCCATCTCTACCACTTCACCTTGGTTCAAGCCACCACCATCTCTTACCTACTTCAACAGCTTCCTACCTGGTCTTGCTTCTATCCCTTACCACCACTAAGAAACCAAAGAAATCTACTGAAATATAAATCAAATACATCACTTCTCTGTAAACAACCCTTTTGTGGTAGCACACTTATTCTTCTCCTTGACAATGATTAGGCATGTTCCGCTCTCAGGGTCTTTGCCCCTGCTGGTCTCTCTGCCGGGAAAGCTCCTCTGGTATTATAAATGTTATCTCTTTAGAGAGGTCTTTCCAGACTACCCTATCTACTGTTGTTTCTTTTCTACTTCTTTGTATTTCATCACCCTATTTTTGTTATAAACCTTACAGTTTTTTGAAATTATTTATTTACTGCACAAGAATACCAGCTCCATAAGAACAGAAACCTTGTCTGTCTTTTCTCCACTGCTGATATCCCTGCTGCCTAGCAAAGTTCTTGGGACATGGAAAGTTCTCAATATAAATTTGGCAAGCAAATAAAGAATGAACTAACTTACCTGTCGAGCAGTGAGCAGCCGTTCATTGATCTCCTTCTTGAGATCTCCATTGTCATCCAGCTCCCCCTTCTCCAAGGCATCCAGCCACCTTTGTTCTTCCTCTTCCTCCTGACCCCCTAAGGCCCCGGACAAGTCCCGAAGGGGGGAGGGGGACAGATTACTGTCTTCATCTGGAAAGGAAAGTTGGAGAGCTAAATGTGGAATTGTTCAGATGGGGAACCCTAATTTGGCCAAGTTAATACTGGGACACGCAAAATTCTCACCTTCCTCAGAACGAACCCTCTTCCCTTAACCAGGTATAATGAGAAACCCAGTTTCCCCACCTCCAGACCCTTCTCACCCAGCCAGGCACGGTACTGCTCAAGGGGGACTCCTTCCACAGGTTCCTCTTCATTGTCCACAACCATAAGGGGAGAGGGTGAGCGAGGACCCTCAGGTATCACAGTGAAGGTAGGAACACTGCAGAGAAGCAACCACTCTGTAAGCTGAGCAATTGTCTCCTCCTGCTCAGTACATCCAGCCTTCCCTACACCCTCTTGGGTTCTTGCTGCATTAACCTGGGCCCTGAAGTCACAGCGTCCATTCTCTGTCTTCTGAAAAGCACAGCCAGCTTCTGCTTCTATCTCTACCTGCTCCTGAAGTCCCCCAAGTAAAACCTCGGCTCTCTTGGCCTCACCTTTTGGTGCCCAGGACCTGCCCGCCCAACTTGATTTTGAGTTTGAGCTGGGGCTTGGCAGGAGACGGCTGCGTGGGCCCAGCCTCCTCTTCCTGGTAGTGTTTCTTCTTGTGTTTCTTCTTGTGCTTCTTGTGCTTTTTCTTGTGCACTCCGTGGCCGTGGGCACCCGCCAAACTCAACTCCAGGGCTTCCCCTGCAGAAGGAGAGCCTGTCAACGGTGTACATCAGGAGCGGGTCAGGGAAAGCCCAGAAGAACCCAATACCCCTGAGGGGCCCTACTCTTCCCGCGGTATTCGTTGTTACCATAACAACAGCCCCGCCTTTCTCCTTCCACCTGTGGCGAAGTACCCAGGAAGCTCGGAGGAGCAAGAAAGGGACTCCTTTTCTGCGAAGGCCTAAGTTGCTTTATCGATCCGCGCTTACCCGGCTCAGGGGCCTCCATAGCCCCAGAGGTGCTCCCGCGCCGCCACAGCTTACTCATGGGGTCCTGCAAGGAAAAGGGGCTGAAAATAGTCGGAACACCAGCAGACATACCTTTTCCGCCCCACGGAGCAACTTATCCCAGCAAGTAACCGGGTACTTCCGGTGCGTAGCAACCATGCTTGTGCGGGGCAAGCTTTGCGGTTAAAAATCCTCCGGAAGAAACAACGCTCCTTCCAACAAGGGTTCCGGGCTCTTTGAGACCGGGAGCGGTCAGAGGGCCACGGCTTTCTGCTGGCTCCGCATCCACACAATCGATATCAGAACTCAGCGCGGGCGATTCAATTATTATTACACTCAAGCGTGATGAACGTATATTCCAGACCAAATTCGGGGCTAGGCTACGAGAATACAAAGTTGAATATGAACACTTCTCTCTGCCTTTGAGTAGCTTACAATTTGGTGGAGTACGTAAGAAACTGTATTGCCGGCAAAATGGCAGAAGGGCTTAACAGCACAAGTGCCCTACCAGCAGGGCAAATGATATTTAAGCCTAAATTCTATATCAGTAGAGAAATGGATAATTGAATTATGGTGCATCTATCCAATCTGGAACACAAAAGCTAAGAGCTGATAAGTAATTGATAAGATTGACATGGAATTTATATCCATGTGGGTAATATAGCATTGGAAACAATCTAAGTGTGCCTCTAAAGAAAAACCAAAATAATTTGGTACAGGGATTTGATACATCCATACAGTGGGAAGCTATGCTGCCATTAAAAGAAATGAGGCCCCAGAAGGCTACCCAAGAAACTGGTGACAGCAATTCCAATGGATAGTTGGGAGAACGAGGGTGAAGGGAGACTTATTCTTCATAATATACCCTTTTGTGCCTATTGTACTTTGTCTAAAACATGTATGTTTTACCTAATTTTAAAAAAGGAACAAGGTAGATTTGTACGTGCTGACACATGAAATAAGAAAGGCAAGTTTCAAGATGAGGTGATCCCATTTATTTTTTAATTTTTTGAAATTAATTAATTGGTTTATTTTTGGCTGCACTGGGTCTTCGTTGCTGCCCAAGGGCTTTCCCTAGTTGCGGAGCATGGACTCTAGGCACGCAGGCTTCAGTAGCTGTGGCATGCAGGCTCAGTAGTTGAGGCGCCCTGGCTTAGTTGCTCTGCAGCATGTGGGACCTTCGGGGACCAGGAGTCAGACCTGTGTCCCCTGCATTGGCAGGCGGATTCTTAACCACTGCGCCACCAAGGAAGTCCTGCGGTGATCCCATTTAAAAAGGCATAATATGTTACTACATTCACAGAAAAAACATTAAGGAATGTATACTATACCGTTAACGGTGATTATCTTTGGAAGATGGGCTTGGGGAAATTTCACTATCTAAATCTGTAGTGAATTTCCTTTCCTTTCCTTTCCTTTCCTTTTCTCTCTGTCTCTTTTCTTTCATTTAAAAAGATTGCTTAGTATTTTTTGTAATGAATTTTCTTACAGCCTACATATCACATTTATAATTAGAAAAAAGCACTGTATATAATATATATGGGATACATGTCTGGACAAGGTAGCAGTAGTGAACATAGTAAGGGAAGAACTGATTCAAGAGGCATTTCATTGATGAAATTTAAAGGAATTGATGAACAATTATATATGAGAATTCAGGAAGAAGTCAATGTAGTATAGTGATTAAGATTAAGAGAATGAACTTTGGAGTCAGAGAAGCCTATTATCAAATTCCAGTTTATTGGCTATGTAACCTTGGGTTCACAGTTATTTAACCTCTCTGAACCTCATATTCCAGCTCTGTAAAATGGAATGAAGTAGTGTCTCCTGCATAGGATTCTCTCAAGGAATAAAGCAAATCAAGAATGCAAAGTACCTAGGGTAGTATCTGGCACATAGCAGATGTTCAAAAAGCAAACAGCAACAATAATAAATGACTTCTAGGGACTTCTTTGGTAGGCCAGCAGGTAAGACTCTGCCCTCCCAATGCAAGGGGCCCGGGTCAGGGAACTAGATCCCACATGCAGCAACTAGGAGTTCACATGCCGCAACTAAGGCCCAGCGCAGCCAAATAAATAAATAAATATTTTTTAAAAAAAGAGTCCGCACGCCACAACTAAGACCCAGCTCAGCTAAAATAAATAAATAAATAAATAAAAATTTTAAAATGACTTCTATATTTCTAGCCCAAGTATTAGAGAGAACATAGTGTTTTGTTTTGTTTTTTAAATAAATTTATTTATTTATTTTTGGCTGCGTTGGTTCTTCGTTGCTGCTCATGGGCTTTCTCTAGTTGTGGCGAGCGGGGGCTACTCTTCGTTGCGGTGCGCAGGCTTCTCATCGTGGTGGCTTCTCTTGTTGCGGAGCACGGGCTGTAGGCACGCAGGCTTCAGTAGTTGTGGCACACAGGCTCAGTAGTTGTGGCTCGTGCACCATGGCATGTGGGATCTTCCCGGACCAGGGCTCAAACCCGTGTCCCCTGCATTGGCAGGCGGAATCTTAACCACTGCGCCACCAGGGAAGTCCCCATAGTGTTTTAAATAAAGATTAGAACATAGGAAGAGAAGCAAGTAAGAAGAAAATCATTTAGTGTTACCCAAGGTGAATTTAAAGTGCATGTGGGAAATCAAAACTACAAAGAGGTATCACCTCACACCTGTCAGAATGGCCATCATCAAAAAATCTACACACAGTAAATGCTGGAAGGGGTGTGGAGAAAAGGGAACCCTCTTTCACAATTGGTGGCAATGTAAATTGGTACAGCCACTATGGAGAACAATACGGAGGTTCCTTAAAAAACTAAGAATAGAGCTACGATATGATTCAGCAATCCCACTCCTGGGCATATATCTGGAGAAAACCAGAATTCGAAAGGATGCATGCACCCTGATATTCATTGCAGCACTATTTACAATAGCCAGGATATGGAAGCAACCTAAATGTCCATCGACAGAGGAATGGATAAAGAAGATGTGGTACATATATACAATGGAATATTACTCAGCCATAAAAAGGAACGAAACAATGCCATTTGCAGAGACGTGGATGGACCTAGAGATTATCACACAGAGTGAAGTAAGTCAGAAAGAGAAAAACAAATATCATATAACTTGCTTATATGTGGAATCTAGAAAAAATAATACAGATGAACTTTTTTGCAAAGCAGAAATAGAGTCACAGATGTAGAGAACAAACTTATGGTTACCAAGGGGGAAAGGGGGGGTGGGATAAACTGGGAGATTGGGATTGACATATATACACTACTATGTGTAAAATAGATAAATAATGAGAACCTACTCTATAGCACAGGGAACTCTATTCAGTGCTCTGTGGTGACCTAAATGGGAAGAAAATCTAAAAAAGAGTGGATATATATATACGTATAACCGATTCACTTTTCTGCACAGCAGCAACTAACACAACATTGTAAAGCAACTATACTCTAATAAAAATTAATAAAAATAAAATAAAATAAAGTGCATGTGGGAATGCCCAGATGGAGATGGAATACTGAAGGAGAAGTCAATGCAGAATGTGTGATTTGGGGCATCATCATCAGCATAAAAATGGAGGTCCCCCTCAAGGGATGGGAATAGATGAGACATTCCAGAATGATCAATCAGATGAAGAGGAAAGGACCAGGAACAAACCCAAGCGGACCCCAGTCCTGAACAGGCAGGCAGAGGGGCAGGCAGGGTTGGGAAGAGATCAAAAGAGGCAATAAAGGTACCCAAGGGCAGAGATTATCAGCAGACGAAGGCTATGATGAACTGAGTTAAAGTGAGGGATCACCTGCAGTTAGTATTTGTCAAACATATTAGCGTTTATAACCTGCTTTCATATCCCTTCCCTCCCTTGATCCCCATGGCAGCTCCATATGGGAGATGCTATTGTTCCCTCATGAGGAAACTGAGGCTTAGAGAGGTTAAATGATTTAGCAACAGCCACACAGTTAGGGAGTGGCAGAGCCAGCATCAAACAGAGCCTTCCTGACACTAGGCCCAGTGGTGTTTCCTCAACATCCTGATGCCCAGCAGGGAGGAAATGGTGACAGTAAGTAGCCATGGGCTTCATTATTTTGTTTTGTTTTTAGTTTTGCTTTGTTTAGTGTCAGAGAGGTTTGAGCAGGTTTGTAAGGCTGAAAGGAAGAATTTTGTCCTTCTGAAAAAGTTCTTAGCTTATTTTTTAAATATGATTTTTGAGGAAATAATTTCAAACTTACAGAAAAGTTGCAAGAAGAGTACATAGAACTCTCTTAGCTCCTTAAATCAGATTCTACAATTATTAACATTTACTATTTCCTCCCCTTCCTCTCCATTATCATTATTCCTATTCTGATCATTCTGAGAGCAAGTTGCAGACATGATGCCACTTCACCCCTAAATAGCTCACTGTGTATTTCCTCAAATTAACACTGATACAATACTACCATCCTATCCACAGATTCCATTCAAATTTCACCCACTTCCCAATGTCTCCCTTTCATTTCTAGGCCAGGATTCAAATCCAGGATCATGCATTACATTTCCTCATCATATGTCTTTGATCTGCTTTAATTTGCTGGAACATTTCCTCACTCTTTCCCTATCCTTTGTGACCTTTACAATTTTAAAAAGTATAGGCCTTTGATTCTGTAGTATGTCCCTCAACCTGGATCCATCTGGTTTTTCTTCAAGTCAAGACTCTTAAATTCTTGGCAGGAGTACTACTCAAAAAAATATTATGCTGTGTTCTTCTCAGTGTATCACATCAGGGGGCACATGACGTCAGCTTATCCCACCACTGATGATGCTAACCTTGATCACCTGCTCAAGGTGGTGTCTGCCAGTTTTCTCCAGTGTAAAGTCACCATTTCTTTTTTTCTAATTTGTTTTTTAATTTTTTTATTTGGCCATTTTGTGTGGCTTTCAGGATCTTAGTTCCCCAACCAGGGATCAAACTCAGACCCCAGCAATGAAAGCGCCAAGTCCTAACCACTAGACAAAGTCACCATTTTCAACTTTGTAGTTAATGAGTATTTTCTGGAGAAATACTCCGAAACTACTCTGATATCCTGGCCCCTATATCAAACTTCCACCTACCAGGCATAATAGCCAGTGATGAACATTGTATGAATCAGCTCTACCTTAATAATTGCCAAGTGGTATTCTACTCCCGTTATTCCATCTACATGTGTTAGTTGGCATTCTATGCTGAAGTGGAGCTTTCTTTTCTCCTTACATTCCGTTTCATATGTATTTATTTGTATCGGTATAGATTTCTGTTTCATTTAATAAGTTGTAATCTATTATTTATTTTGATGCTTAAATATGTCCCAGATTTGGTCAGTGGGCATTTCTTTAAGATGACTTCTGTGTCCTTCTGACACATCTCCATCATTCCTTTAGCACTTTTTTACTTCCCAGCACTACAAAATGTTTCGGGTTCATCTTGTATTCTCCCTGGATAAGGGGTGGGAACCCTTGGGAGGCCAAGCATTAGGGACATATGGCTGAGCTTATGCTGAGGGCACACCAAAGTCTCACCACAGGAACCTGCTGATGAGGATTTCCCTGCTAGCAGAGCCAACCACTCCTCATGAATTCTCCCTGGGTCTTGTTCTCACTCTTTCAAGATTCAAAGTCCAGTTGGTAGCATTCCAGTTGGTTGGCTTAGGCCAACTGCCTACCCCTGGGCTGTGAAGAAGTGGGAGGATAAATGTCCTTCTCCAGCTGCCATAAAGAGGGTAGAGCCTCAGCCTACCAGAGTTGTCCACAGTAGGGGTCTGTGTAGAAATAGGAAGATAATTTGAATACTGGGTGGCTAATAAGCCCTTCCCAAATATCAACTTCATAGTTGGGGAGACAGAGATACAGATGTAAGAAAAGGAAAAATTTGGAGATATTATGCAGTGAACGAGTGGTATGTGGGTAAACATTTAACGAAATCTCCCCAGGGGAAAAAAAATAGCCCTGGTTTACAGTGTTCGCCTATTTCTGTTGTGTAAAACTCCCACCATGGCCAATTTCATTACTGAGCACAGAGTTGGCAAGACATGTAGTAGCACACCATGACATAGCATTTCAACCATACGGACACTATAGATGTAAACAACCTCAAGGGATAATGGGAAAATGCAGTAAAATAATTAGGAAGTGATGAGTTTTGAGTTTTATCACCTTTGCTTTAATATAATTTATTTAGCTGTGAGTTTTTATGATTCAATTATTAACTAAAGCTGTGTTTAACAGCTGGAATGCACAATTCCAGAAAATTCAGCAATTGTCTCTCACGAGCCAGTATAAGGCATCAGCATGCCATGGCACCAGGCTGTGTCTCAGTGTTTTTCTCTGATGGTGGGGAAAGTGTGCTTTTGTTCATTTATTCTTTACTTTGTATTATTTTTTAAGTGGTGGAATAGGATTGTTTTAAAAAACTGTATGTGTGTTTTCAAATAAGAATTTAATTAAAAAATAATAACTCCACAGAAACTTTGGCCCTTGTTTCTCTACCATTGGTTGAGAACAGTGTAAGCTGGCTTCCCAAACTCCAGTCACAACCTCCTCCAAATGATTTATGCAAATGGATGCCAGACTATGATCTCTAAAATATAACTTTGGTTGTGTCACTCCTTTCCCAAAATCTTCAGTCACATTGAGTGCAAATTCCCTGGCAGGATTTGAGCTCTACTTCCTTTCCAAATGCCTTCCATTCCTCCAGCTCTTGTCAGGGGTTTTTAAACCCTTCCTTAGGGCCCATGTCCCATAGGGGTGTGTGTGTGTGTGTGTGTGTGTGTGTGTGTGT
>NC_041225.1:89000435-89099258 GCF_002837175.3 Physeter macrocephalus | reverse complement strand
GCAAAGCAGAAATAGAGTCACAGATGTAGAGAACAAACTTATGGTTACCAAGGGGGAAAGGGGGGGTGGGATAAACTGGGAGATTGGGATTGACATATATACACTACTATGTGTAAAATAGATAAATAATGAGAACCTACTCTATAGCACAGGGAACTCTATTCAGTGCTCTGTGGTGACCTAAATGGGAAGAAAATCTAAAAAAGAGTGGATATATATATACGTATAACCGATTCACTTTTCTGCACAGCAGCAACTAACACAACATTGTAAAGCAACTATACTCTAATAAAAATTAATAAAAATAAAATAAAATAAAGTGCATGTGGGAATGCCCAGATGGAGATGGAATACTGAAGGAGAAGTCAATGCAGAATGTGTGATTTGGGGCATCATCATCAGCATAAAAATGGAGGTCCCCCTCAAGGGATGGGAATAGATGAGACATTCCAGAATGATCAATCAGATGAAGAGGAAAGGACCAGGAACAAACCCAAGCGGACCCCAGTCCTGAACAGGCAGGCAGAGGGGCAGGCAGGGTTGGGAAGAGATCAAAAGAGGCAATAAAGGTACCCAAGGGCAGAGATTATCAGCAGACGAAGGCTATGATGAACTGAGTTAAAGTGAGGGATCACCTGCAGTTAGTATTTGTCAAACATATTAGCGTTTATAACCTGCTTTCATATCCCTTCCCTCCCTTGATCCCCATGGCAGCTCCATATGGGAGATGCTATTGTTCCCTCATGAGGAAACTGAGGCTTAGAGAGGTTAAATGATTTAGCAACAGCCACACAGTTAGGGAGTGGCAGAGCCAGCATCAAACAGAGCCTTCCTGACACTAGGCCCAGTGGTGTTTCCTCAACATCCTGATGCCCAGCAGGGAGGAAATGGTGACAGTAAGTAGCCATGGGCTTCATTATTTTGTTTTGTTTTTAGTTTTGCTTTGTTTAGTGTCAGAGAGGTTTGAGCAGGTTTGTAAGGCTGAAAGGAAGAATTTTGTCCTTCTGAAAAAGTTCTTAGCTTATTTTTTAAATATGATTTTTGAGGAAATAATTTCAAACTTACAGAAAAGTTGCAAGAAGAGTACATAGAACTCTCTTAGCTCCTTAAATCAGATTCTACAATTATTAACATTTACTATTTCCTCCCCTTCCTCTCCATTATCATTATTCCTATTCTGATCATTCTGAGAGCAAGTTGCAGACATGATGCCACTTCACCCCTAAATAGCTCACTGTGTATTTCCTCAAATTAACACTGATACAATACTACCATCCTATCCACAGATTCCATTCAAATTTCACCCACTTCCCAATGTCTCCCTTTCATTTCTAGGCCAGGATTCAAATCCAGGATCATGCATTACATTTCCTCATCATATGTCTTTGATCTGCTTTAATTTGCTGGAACATTTCCTCACTCTTTCCCTATCCTTTGTGACCTTTACAATTTTAAAAAGTATAGGCCTTTGATTCTGTAGTATGTCCCTCAACCTGGATCCATCTGGTTTTTCTTCAAGTCAAGACTCTTAAATTCTTGGCAGGAGTACTACTCAAAAAAATATTATGCTGTGTTCTTCTCAGTGTATCACATCAGGGGGCACATGACGTCAGCTTATCCCACCACTGATGATGCTAACCTTGATCACCTGCTCAAGGTGGTGTCTGCCAGTTTTCTCCAGTGTAAAGTCACCATTTCTTTTTTTCTAATTTGTTTTTTAATTTTTTTATTTGGCCATTTTGTGTGGCTTTCAGGATCTTAGTTCCCCAACCAGGGATCAAACTCAGACCCCAGCAATGAAAGCGCCAAGTCCTAACCACTAGACAAAGTCACCATTTTCAACTTTGTAGTTAATGAGTATTTTCTGGAGAAATACTCCGAAACTACTCTGATATCCTGGCCCCTATATCAAACTTCCACCTACCAGGCATAATAGCCAGTGATGAACATTGTATGAATCAGCTCTACCTTAATAATTGCCAAGTGGTATTCTACTCCCGTTATTCCATCTACATGTGTTAGTTGGCATTCTATGCTGAAGTGGAGCTTTCTTTTCTCCTTACATTCCGTTTCATATGTATTTATTTGTATCGGTATAGATTTCTGTTTCATTTAATAAGTTGTAATCTATTATTTATTTTGATGCTTAAATATGTCCCAGATTTGGTCAGTGGGCATTTCTTTAAGATGACTTCTGTGTCCTTCTGACACATCTCCATCATTCCTTTAGCACTTTTTTACTTCCCAGCACTACAAAATGTTTCGGGTTCATCTTGTATTCTCCCTGGATAAGGGGTGGGAACCCTTGGGAGGCCAAGCATTAGGGACATATGGCTGAGCTTATGCTGAGGGCACACCAAAGTCTCACCACAGGAACCTGCTGATGAGGATTTCCCTGCTAGCAGAGCCAACCACTCCTCATGAATTCTCCCTGGGTCTTGTTCTCACTCTTTCAAGATTCAAAGTCCAGTTGGTAGCATTCCAGTTGGTTGGCTTAGGCCAACTGCCTACCCCTGGGCTGTGAAGAAGTGGGAGGATAAATGTCCTTCTCCAGCTGCCATAAAGAGGGTAGAGCCTCAGCCTACCAGAGTTGTCCACAGTAGGGGTCTGTGTAGAAATAGGAAGATAATTTGAATACTGGGTGGCTAATAAGCCCTTCCCAAATATCAACTTCATAGTTGGGGAGACAGAGATACAGATGTAAGAAAAGGAAAAATTTGGAGATATTATGCAGTGAACGAGTGGTATGTGGGTAAACATTTAACGAAATCTCCCCAGGGGAAAAAAAATAGCCCTGGTTTACAGTGTTCGCCTATTTCTGTTGTGTAAAACTCCCACCATGGCCAATTTCATTACTGAGCACAGAGTTGGCAAGACATGTAGTAGCACACCATGACATAGCATTTCAACCATACGGACACTATAGATGTAAACAACCTCAAGGGATAATGGGAAAATGCAGTAAAATAATTAGGAAGTGATGAGTTTTGAGTTTTATCACCTTTGCTTTAATATAATTTATTTAGCTGTGAGTTTTTATGATTCAATTATTAACTAAAGCTGTGTTTAACAGCTGGAATGCACAATTCCAGAAAATTCAGCAATTGTCTCTCACGAGCCAGTATAAGGCATCAGCATGCCATGGCACCAGGCTGTGTCTCAGTGTTTTTCTCTGATGGTGGGGAAAGTGTGCTTTTGTTCATTTATTCTTTACTTTGTATTATTTTTTAAGTGGTGGAATAGGATTGTTTTAAAAAACTGTATGTGTGTTTTCAAATAAGAATTTAATTAAAAAATAATAACTCCACAGAAACTTTGGCCCTTGTTTCTCTACCATTGGTTGAGAACAGTGTAAGCTGGCTTCCCAAACTCCAGTCACAACCTCCTCCAAATGATTTATGCAAATGGATGCCAGACTATGATCTCTAAAATATAACTTTGGTTGTGTCACTCCTTTCCCAAAATCTTCAGTCACATTGAGTGCAAATTCCCTGGCAGGATTTGAGCTCTACTTCCTTTCCAAATGCCTTCCATTCCTCCAGCTCTTGTCAGGGGTTTTTAAACCCTTCCTTAGGGCCCATGTCCCATAGGGGTGTGTGTGTGTGTGTGTGTGTGTGTGTGTGTGTGTGTGTGTGTGTGTGTGTGTGTGTGTGTGTGTGTGTATGTGTGTCCCTGCGTGCAGCTGAGGGCCTCTGGAGAGGACAAGATGTGGGGCTCCAGCCCCTCCTTCTATCACAGCAGCTCTGATTATATTTCACATGTTCCAGGTGAGATTTCATTTGGAGAAAAAAGCATTCTGCTGCTAAAAGGCAAACATTTGAAATGAACAATTTGAGTCCAACAGCATGGCTCATCCCAGTCAAGCACTCTCAAATCTGTATGATTTCTTTAGGCATCTCATTTGTTCATTTACTTCAAATGATGGTTTATTGAGTACTTCCTATGTGCCAGGCACTGAGCATAAAGCAGTGGACAAGACAGACTCTCCCTCCCTGGGGAGCTTACAGTTTAGAGGAGTGACAATAGATATTTGAAGAAATTCAGAAACAATGCCTTTCCTTTCCCCTCACTCCTCTTTGAGGTTTATCTCAGAGGCCACAGATTTATAAAATCTTTTGATCTTCCTTTCCTACGGACAGAAGAACTCCCTTCTCCATGTACACTTTCGTATGTCGAGGATGTTTGTTGTTTTTCTTGTCCAGCATCCATTCCCTCACCTTCTGGTAGTAGTACCTGGAACAGTCTTTCAGAAACCACATCTCCCTCCCCCATCTCTCTCCCAGCTCACTGGGTTCCATTTGGTTTCCAGGAGTGGGAAGTGACCTAGGCCTGGCCAACTGGCAAATAGAATCCTCCTTAGCCACAGTGATTGGTTCAGGTCTGGCCACCCCTCTGCCTACAGTGATTGGTTTGAGATGGATAAATCATCCCAAATGGCCCATAGTGAATCCCAGACATGTGTAGGAGCTTCAGGAAACAGATACTCCCTTTTCTGCTGAATTTAAGTCTGAAAATATTATAGACCCAGCATTTTTGGCAACAATCTTGTTATGCTGTGGAAAGTGAAGCTAACATGGAGGAAAGTAGAGCCAGATGAAGGAGAGGGACGGAATCCTTGTGACGCTGAATGCCTGGGTCAAGCCACAACTAAAGCCTGACCCCTGGACATTATTGTTTCTTAAGCCATAAATTTCCCCTTTTGCCAAAGTAATTTTAAGTCAGGTTTTCTAAAAGAATGTTGAGTAATTTGTCATAGCAGAGCATTTCTAACCTGGGCTCTCTAAAGCTATAGGCTGGTATTTCTCTGGCTCTGGCTGTGAAGGAGCCCCACTCTCTCTCGAGTTCTCCCCAGTAAGTTCATAAGTCCCCAGAAAACTCCTCATGTGTGGTCAGCAAGCGAATCCTCTGCCATTTCCTTCTGTCCCAGGAGGCTGGGGGTGGCCCCTTTTTTTTGCAGAAGCTGTGAATCCTAACCCTGTCTCAGCCACCCAGCAAAACAGCAAAAAATGACCCCATTTGAGGTCGCAGATATCCTCACCGTCTTAAGGCACTTAAAGTCTGGGTCCAGGGAGCTGAGGTCGCTGGTGCCCCATCCAAGGGCACAAAGGTGCTGCACCTGATCCTTTTTCTTCATAGCTCCACTTACGGGGTGCTTGTCTTGTGCCAGGCACTATGCTGGGCATTTTACACTCATTCTCATATGTAATCCTCATAGAGACCTGAGGAGTGGAGGTAATTACTGTATCCGCATTGTACAGTAAGTAACAGAACAGGGTTACCAGACACGTGAATTGCGGCCACTAGGGACGGAGGGAAGCTTTAGTGGGTAGGGGGACGAAGAAAGGACATTTGGGACTGTAGGAAGTTGAAACAGTCGCCTCAGAAGCTGCTTAGAGGTGAGATTGGGCGCCATCCCAAGGCCGGGCTGTGTGCCTCTCGGCGATCCCTGGGCCTCGGGATTTTCCGCGCGCAGGGAGTCTGGCTAGCCGAGAGGGGGCGGCGGAGGGGCGGGGCTTCTCTGGGCCCGCCCCTTGCCCAGGTGAGGCGCTGGCTACCCGGGCAGGAGGGACGACGCGCCCCCGCAGTGCTCGCGAGGTGTAAGGTGCTCCGGCTGTCGGGCCAGGCCTGCTTTGGGCCCGGGACTGGCCCGGCGGGCAGGGCCTTTGGCGGGGGCGGGGGGCTGGAGTGGAGGGAGAGCGTGCCGCGCCCTGCCCGGCCCAGGTGTCGTCTCCAGGGGCGGAGTTTGGGAACCGGGCCGTGGGAGATTCCCGGCCGGACTAGCTGGCGGCAGTCGAGGGGCAGAAGCCTACGAGACAAGGCAGGACCGGGCGGCGCGGGGAGTGCAGAGGGCAGGCAAAGGCCTGGGACCGCCAGCATGTTCTCCCGAAACCACCGGAGCCGGGTCACCGTGGCCAGGGGCTCCGCTCTGGAGATGGAGTTCAAACGCGGCCGCTTCCGACTCAGCCTCTTCTGCGACCCACCGGAGGTGAGAGACCCGCGTCCCTGCCTGCCCCTCCCCGGACTCCAGCAGCCGGGGCCGCCTGGGCCGCCTGGGCCTCCCGCCCCGCCCGCGCGCGCCGAGGGGCGGAGACGCCGCGGGTCTGGTACAAATTAGTGGTTGTTGACTTAAAAAGTCAGGCGCGGACCGTCTGCAAGTTAATCGGACCGTGCCACCCCAGACATTACCTGGCCCAGTTGGGATGATTTGCCTCCGCCTGGAAAAACCTCGGGTTGGCTTCAATTTAAGGGTCCCTAGGCTCGATTCCCAAAATGTGCCTTACCCCGGTCCTTCCCGGCATTCCGGAGCAAAGGGCGGTGTGCACCAGGCGGGCTCTAACAGACTCCTGGCCTGGGCGCCCGTTCCTTCCCTGGGCTCCAGCCGCATCCCACAACCTGTCTCAACCGTCTGGGACAGCCTACATCAACAATCCTGACTTCTCCGCCAGGTCTGACCCCTTCGCTGAAACCCTCCCCAGCTGCTCCTCTGTGGCTGGGAGAATCGGGAGTGAGGGGGTTCCTTATTAAAGATTTGGGATTATTTCCCGCACTCAAACTTTCAGCCTCCTTTCCTGGGGCCTAAGAGGAGTCCAGCCTCTACAATTGCCTCCTCGGCCCAGCACTCTACACGTTGCTCAGGTTTGAGCCTTACCTGTAACTCCCTAAAGAGGCTCAGGAGGGTCTGAAAGATGTGGGGCTGAGCTAGGACTGAGAGGGCGAGTAGCTACAGCAGAGGCTATCCCCAAGGTCAGCTCTCCTTCCTGCTTGGCCTGTAAAGGGTTAAGTGAGAGGGCCTTCCTCACCCCTCCCTGCCGGGATTCCAGGCCTGGCTTCTGCACTTTACCCTACAGCCCGTCCAGAACAAAGGCTCTTTCACACCCGTGTCCCAGTGTCCCGGGCCTTCGCTGACTTAGAAGCTAGTGGGCCTCGGGGAGAGGACTTCTGTCGGGTCCCGCATAAGCAACGCCGCGTGGGGCCAGTGTGGGGGAGTGAGGGGCGAGGCCCAGGGACACGGAGGAGGGGCCTGTGAGCTGGGGCCGCCCCTGGGATAAGCCCAGCCTTTTGGGGGCCGTAGCGGAGGAGCCGGGGCGGAGCCGCTGGGACCCGGCGGAGCGGTGTGTGACTCCGTGGGCCTGGGGTGGAGGCGGGTGGCAAAGCTGCAGCTGGCTGGGAATCGGGGCTGGTTTCCTGTCTGGAAGGGAAGGGGCCCGCAGAGGGGAGCGGGGGCAGCAGCAGCTAGGCACACCCCTGCCTTTCTCCCTCCGTCTCCTCCCTTCTGCTGGAAAAGCGAGGTAATTGTGAACCCAGGGTGGGGCGGGCTGGATGGGGGCTGAACCCAAGTTGGAAGAGGTGGCCCTGGGGGTTGGGCCGCATTTACCCCTCTGTCCCACTCCCTGGGCTCACTCAATCAGGTCCTCACCGTTATCCTTCTTCTTCCTCAAACTAAGCCAGAACCCCTTTCAGAAAGCAACCTCCTGACAAACCCCACGACTCTGTAGAACCTGCATGAAGTGTCCCCTCCCTGCCCCCTTCCAGTTGTGCCTGCCCCTCACACCCTACCGCACACAGATTCTCTGTCCACCAGGCCAGGGATGTGGGCGGGGGCTGGGGAGGGGCCAGAGTCGGAATGAAAGAGCCTTTTTCTTCCACAGCTGGGAGAACAGCTGCCACCAAAGCAAGACTGGACACTCTGTGCCCAGAGTCCCCTCTGCAGCTGGCCTCCTCTCCGGGGACCCTGCTCATCCTCACCTCGCTTTCCTTTCCCTCCATGCCTGGCTCCCATCAGGGCCCTGGAACAGCGGTAGGCAAGGAAAGTTTGTCACAGCAGCCAGAGGGGTCTAACGGGAGCGCAAGAGGGACAGGGGCTGCCTCTGCCCTCTGTCCAAGAACTGCCCACCTCTTTCAAGACCAGGGGAGCAGCGGGAGGAATTGTGGGGCAGCGTGGTGCTTGCTCGCCCCACCCTTCTGAGGGGTCAACAAGGGAAGGGGCATCTGGGGGGCACAGAGATGCAGGACAGATTGCACATCCTGGAGGACCTGAATATGCTCTACATCCGGCAGATGGCGCTCAGCCTGGAGGTAACGCCCCCACCCCTGGAGTGCACCTCCTCCACAGCATCCCAGCCCATCTCTGCTCTGCCCTTTCCTGCTGGGGCTTAGCGGGGAGAGCGGAGCCTGCTCCAAGTGGGGAGAGGGATAGGTGGTTCTGTAAGCCCTTCGTTGGGTGCTACGTGTGGACCCAGGTTCAGTTCTGCCAATTAGAGTATTGTGTTGGCAACAGGGTCTTCACACCTATTTCTGGAAGCTCTGTGGGTTGGTGTGGATGTGTGTTCTGGGGCTGAGGGCGCCTTTAGGTATGGGAAGAAGAGGGGAGTTCAATGTGAGAGAGGTTTGCAGGAAGGAGATGGCCTTACCAGAGAAGGGGAAGAGGACTCTAGGGCAGGATGTAAGGATTCTGTGGCCCTGAAGATGGCAGGGATCTGTTTATTCCTTTTTTTTTAACTTATTTACTTTTGGCTGTGTTGGGTCTTGGTTGCTGTGCGCGGGCTTTCTCTAGTTGTGGCGAGCAGGGGCTACTCTTTGTCGCGGAGCACGGGCTCTAGGCACGCGGACTTCAGTAGTTGCGGCACGCCGGCTCAGTAGTTGTGGCTCGTGGGCTCTAGAGCGCAGGCTCAGTAATTGTGGTGCACAGGCTTTGTTGCTCCGCGGCATGTGGGATCTTCCCGGACCAGGGCTTGAACCTGTGTCCCCTGCACTGGCAGGCGGATTCTTAACCACCGCGCCACCAGAGAAGTCCTTCTTTTTTTTTTTAAATAGATTTATTTTATTTTTAAAAAATTAGTTAGTTAATTAATTTTTGGCTGCATTGGGTCTTTGTTGCTGCTCGCTGGCTTTGTCTAGTTGCAGCGAGAGGGGGTTACTCATCATTGCAGTGCACAGGCTTTTCTCATTGCTGTGGCTTCTCTTGTTGCGGATCATGGGCTCTAGGCACGCAGGCTTCAGTAGCTGTGGCACGCAGGCTCCAGAGTGCAGGCTCAGTAGTTGTGGCACACAGGCTTACTTGCTCTGCGGTGTGTGGGATCTTCCCAGACCAGGGCTTGAACCCATGTCCCCTGCATTGGCAGGCGGATTCTTAACTACTGCGCCAACTGGGAAGTCCTTTTTTTTTTTTTAGTTTTTGGCCGCACCCCACAGCATGTGCGATCTTAGTTCCCTGACCAGGGATTGAACCCACGCCTCCTGCATTGGAAGGCAGAGTCTCAACCACTGGACTGCCGGGGATGTCCCTCATTTATTTACTCTTTTATTTTTTTCATTTATTTATTTATTCTTAATCACATTTATTGAACACCTACTATATGTCAGCTTCTTTCTAGATCTTGGGATACCTCAGTGAAAAAAACAGGAAAGGTCCATTCTACTGGGGGAACAGACAAGAAGCATGCAAACAAATAATCTCACATAGTGAAATTATGATGAAAATGGGGGGGGGAATAAAAATCGGGTAGGGGGGGCAGCATTAGATGTAGGAGTCAGGGAAGGCCTCTGTGAGCTCTTTGAGCTGTGACCAGAAGGATATGAAGATATGTAAAGATGGGAGGAAGGGCTTTCCAGACAGAGGGCATAGTAAGGGCAAAAGGCTCTTAAATGAGGATGATGGTGATATGTTTGTGGAAGAAGGAGAGCCAGTGGGGCTGGAACATAATAGCTGGAGTCGAGCTGTTGGGTGGGAGCCAGATTATGCAGGGCTTTGTGGGCCATGACAAGGCATTTAGATTTTACTCTAAGTGTGATGTTGGCTCATGGAAGGGTTTTAAGCAGGGGGACAACTTATCTAATGTTTTAAAATGATGACTGTTGTGTTTGAAAGGAATAGGCTAGGCAGGGGTCGGGGTGGGAGGGAGAAGGGTTGGCCAGAGGAATAGCAGACGACCACCAGCTAGGAGGCTGTTATAGCCTTAGGGGAGTGAACCTGGTGGTATGGATTAAATGCTCATGGTGGAGATAGGGAGAAGGTGGTGGATTTCAGATGATGGTGGTAGATCTGACAGGGCTTGCTGATGTACTGGACATGTGGGTGCGGCCAAGAGAGGGCTCCAGGATGATTCTCAGGTGTGTGGCTAAGCAACTGGGCGATGTGGTCATTTACTGAGATGGGGAAGAGAGAGGAAGCTGTGGAAGTGACTGCCTGAACCAGGCAGGAGGTTGCTGCTAAGGGAGGTCAGAGGCAGGACAGTAGAGAGTCTAGCTCAGAAGGGGAATTTATCGCACATGTGTTTGTACCCTCAACAGGGTCCCCACTCTCTAGATCATGATAGACATTACGAGTCAATCATGGCAGTCTTCACCAACAAATCCACGCATGGCCTCACAATCTTTCTCAGCTCAACCTTGGCATAAATTATGCAGGTTGTGTCCTTCATAAGGGCACTGCATAGTGGCAGGAGTCCTGGCCTGGTTTCTGGCGGTGTGAGGAGGGGACACCTTTATCTAATTTGTTTGCCTGGAGAGGATCATCTTTTTCTAAAATGGAGAAAGGTGCCCAAGGATCCCATTGGGACTCTGACACTGCATATTGTCCTGTGTTGGCATATGAGATAAAACCTATTTGCCATCCCTAGTCCACTGTCCATGTTACTAGTTACATGTGGCTATTTAAATTAAAAATTTAGTTAATTAAAATGAAATAAAATAAAAAATTTAGTTCCTTAATTACTCTAGCCACATTTCATGTGCTAGATGGCTACTGAACATTTCCATCATTGCAGAAGATCTTATTGGCCATGGCTGGTCTAGGTATTTAAATGTTAGAATTCTGCATGCCTCCCCCTCCATGTAATTTTTCTTCATAGGAGCTCTGCCCAAGTTCTGGGGAAGAGGAGGGGGCTTAGATTTGACCTTGAGCATCTCTCATTCAGTCTTGGGTTGGTTGAGGGTGCTGTGTTCTTTCTCCAGGAAGCTCAGCAGTTCCCCAACCCCTATCCCATTGATGTTTCAGGGATTAGCAAGAGAGGTAGTCGTGGAAGTGTAAATTCAAGAAGACTTTCTGGAGGAGGCAACTTAAGCTGAAATTAAAGGGAAGGTGGGAGTGCTGGGCCCAGGTAGGGGTTAGACTTTCCCATTTAATCCTCAAACAGTAGGAAGTGGAATTACCACGGCCTCCCACCCCCAGTTTACAAACAGAGGCTCCAGAGGTTAAGTTCTCATGGCTAGTCAAGTTCCTAAGCCAGGATTTGAACTTAGCCCTGGTGGAGATTCTAAAGGGAACATAAGGTGATGAGAAGCAGAGAGGGAAGTCAGAGACAGAAGGGAGTGGGAGGAACTGGAAAGAATGTCCAGAGAGGGCCTAATGTGTGCTGGGGCTTCTGCCCATGACTCATCCTCCGTCAGCCCCTTGGGCCCTGAGCGGAGTCCAGCTTAGGGCTCTTTCCCAGTGGTCTGGTTTTTGAAAGTACTGCCGGCTTGGGAAGAGAGGGTGTGTGGGTGGGGAGGGGGGCGACATGGAACTATACCTGGGGTACGGAGATGGGGGTGAAGCTCTGGGATCCAGAGCCTGCGTCAGGATTCCCGAGATGCTCTGCCCAAAGGGTGGGAGAATTCTATGGCACTCTCTACCGAGAGCCGTGGGAGAATGGATTCGGACCCGAGTGTATGCGGGGAGAGTGGTAGCCAGGGTGTCTGCGCCCCCGGTCCGACTCATCCAGGCTGGATACAGCGACTTCTCTGCAGCCCCAGTTATTCTGATGTATACACTATCCCCCCTCCCGCATGCAGCCGGGCCAGGAGTCATCCTGGAGGGCAACTGCACCCCGGAGGGGCCCCCTGGCCTCCGGCAGCTCCGGAGCCTGAAGCCCTTTCTAGAGTGAGGCCGGTGCTCCCGGAGGTACCTTCCTTCTGCGATTAGGTCTCTGTAGTTAACACCACCCGGAGCCTAACCGGGCCAAGCGCACAGAGGGACTGAGGGACCGCCTGCGTCCCCGGAGCCCCTCGGCCGCTCTCGCGGCAGTTGGGCAGTTGGTAGATGATGTCATCGGCGCTCGCTGCAGGCGGGGCGGCTCCCAGCGGTGTGGCTCCCGGGACCGGGCCCAATGCCTGCGTTGCGCCGCACGTGCAATGGACAGGGCTAGGGAAGAATCCGTGAGTGCTGGAGCCGGGACCAAAAGGCTAGTCAGGAGGGGGCCTGCGGACGCTGCTCGGCCCCACCCCCCTCACCTGTTTGGGGGCGTTTGTGGTAGAAGCTAGATGCAGAATGGGATGGGGGTTGGCAAGCAGCAAACCGTAGCAGAGGTGGGACCCTGGTGCAGGCAGTCATGGTGGGGGTGGGGGCAGCTGTGTAGTCTGAGAGGGCTTCCTGGTGGAGGCGGCGTAGGAACCCGGTTGGCCTATTTCTGAAGGGTCAAGAAGGGAAATGTGTATAGTGAGGGTGATGAGATGAGGTGAGACGTGATGAAAGTCTGGCCTAGCCCAAGTAGGGAAGGAAGAATCAGCAGGGAGGCTGAACAAGGCAATTCCCGGAAGCAGAAATTTAGGGTGTTGAGGTCTTGGAGACTTGAGGGCTGGAATCATCAGGAAAGAAGCAAGAGCACAGAGTGTGGAAAAGAGCTGGTGTTAGGGAGAAAGACAGGTTTTGGTTTTGTGCAATCACATTCATCCTCCTCTTCCAACCCTGTGACTCCACTTGGCTTGCCTTCTGATTTGTACGCTGTAATAGGGTTAGTCTTCCACCTCTTCTCTGAAGCCTTCCCCATCACCTCAGCCAGAAACAAATAGGGTCTCTTTCCTGTGAGCGTGTTTGTGCCATGACATGGCACTTATGGAGCAGCCATTAATGTCTGCATCTCTCACCTCCCAGCTGGATTTCAAATATGGTGCTTTGGACAGCACAGGGATGCTCCAGTGTTATTGGGTGAATGCTACTGGGCTGAAGTTGCATCATTAAAATAAGCACCCCGCCCCCATGCATACCATATGCTGTGCATTGGGCATTGTGCTAAGTGCCTACTCACTCCTGACCTGCTTCACCTGTCTTCCCATCCCCATTCCTTGCCTCTGTCCTTACCTCCCAGTCTCAGAGGGCCAGCAGGTGGCAGGTTCCCAAATTTGGGGTGTGTGCTGCATTCTGTGCAGCATGGATAAACACTGTAGGTGGTATGCTCCTTCTCCACTGACCCCTTGCCAACTAAATGTCTTCTCTCATCACTTGAGTCTTTGGGGTAAGCCAGGATGGCCTTTACTATCTGTGGCCATTCCCTTTAGGTGGTAGTTCTCAGCCTGGGCTGCACCTCAGAGTCACGTGGGGAATTTTCCAAAAAATGCACATGCCCCACTCTTAGAGATTCTTATTCTGCTACTCTGAGATGGGTTCTCGTGATTTTTTTTTTTTTTAACTCAGAAGATTTAATTTTTTAAAAGGTAACACAATTTCCAATAGTACAGTAGTAAAGAAGCATATATATATAAAGTATCATAAATTGATTTTCCATTCCTGGCTCCCAGCCCCACAGCCACTACTATTTTATGCATGTCTATGGATATGTATATGCATATATATATATATATATAGTGCACAAATGGTAGCATGCTATAATACTGTTCTTTCTTTTCTCACTTCATATATTTTGAAGATTGCTTCATTTTTGCACACATGTCTACCTCACTCTTTAATGTCTGCAATAGTCCATATTCTGTGGTATAGATGTGCTATAATTTATTTAACCAATGCCCTATTGAAGGACTTTTAATCTTGGTGTTTTAAAATGATGCTGCAGTGAATATGGCCCTGCCCACAAGTGTAACTATATCTGTAGGATAAACTCCTAGATGTTGGATAGCTGGATCAAAGGATATGTGAATTTGTAGTTTTTACAGGTTTTTCCAAATTGCGCTCAAAAGAGGCTGAAAAAATTTATACTCCCAGAGGGGGTATAAATTTTAACAAAGCCTCTCTGGTTATTTGTGGGCTGCTGAGGTTGAGAGTCAACCCTTGCCCTTTAGTTGCCTGAAACATAAGTTTCTTGTGGACCACAGTCCACTTGGGAATGAAGGGTGCTTCAACCTGTCCCCCAGTTGACATTTCCTTCTCATCCTTATCCCCACTCCGGCTAGGACACAGAGTTGCAAAGAAAGCTAGACCATGAGATCCGGATGAGGGAAGGGGCCTGCAAGCTGCTGGCGGCCTGCTCCCAGCGAGAGCAGGCTCTGGAGGCCACCAAGAGCCTGCTGGTGTGCAACAGCCGCATCCTCAGCTACATGGGCGAGCTGCAGCGGCGCAAGGAGGCGCAGGTGCTGAGGAAGACAGGCCGGCGGTGAGCAAGGGGGAGGCGAGGCTTTATGGGAGTAGTGGCGCAGTGTGTGTGTTTATGGAGTATGGAGTATGGAGCACCCTGAAGATGACTTCCTGATGAAGACTTAACAGGGTCCTAGAAGACACCTTGGTGTTTTACCACCACAGTGTGCTGCCCAGAGGTGCACTAGTGAGTTGCAAGACACTGGCTCAGGAAAGCCAGTGTATCTGGCGAAAGGCTGGCAGTCTGAGGAGTAGTAATGCAAAAGTGCTAATTTGCTAAGCCCTCCCTGTGATCTGATGAGTCTGGCTGGCTGGCTTCTGGAAAGCTAATTTTCTCATAGCTGGTTCACCAAATGGCCAATTTGCTAAATGACCAATTTACTGTAACTGACAATAAATAGTTCATTGTACCTGGGGTTTGCCTCATTAGAGTCAGGGATTGGGAAAAGAAATAATAATTTTAAAAAAATTTAAGGGAAAGCCTACCCATTCACATAAATTAGATTGTGCACTAAAAGGACTCAACTCTTGGATGTGAAACACAACTTACACTGGCATTAGACTCTGCTGATCTGACAAATCTGTAGTGAAATGGTTGAGGCGATGCTCTGGTAAAACTAAAATGTGGGAGAAAACATTTGGCAAATTGATCATTCTGAGAACTGACCATTTTTGGTGAACTGGTCATTTGGAAAATTGGCTTCTGGCAAAGTAACCTGCTTGATCCCACAAGGCTGAGTGGGGAGAAGGTCCAGGCCCCTCACCGACATAGTGTCATCCCAGCTCATCCATGAAGGCTGACACAAGGAGAGGTTGCCAGGAGGCCTCCAGAGTTCACCCATGAAGACACCAGGGGAAGGCTGCTCCATAAAGTTAAACGAAGAGCAAGCAGGCATGGGGACACCTTCTACTGTGAGTTTGCTGTCTCTTAAGAGGCAGCCATTGACAGGCTCTGCCCTGCCCAAGTCCCCACACAGCCCATACAGTGTAATCGGAGGTGCACCCCAAGTCCCTGGCAGCTAAACACATTGCCATCAATGCCACATCATTTAGTTTAAGGCTAAGTCACTAATTTCATTATAATGAATTATAAATTAGTATGGATAAGCTGGCCATCACCTTAGGAGAGGGACACATGCTCGGTGAGTCCTAATGATGGGCGGGGAGGGAAGGCCGGATGTCCCCCCTGCAGTGGGAGGACTGGGAAACTTGGGGCACTGGGAAGGTTCAGCCCATCTAGCCAAAGGGGTAGAGGAGAAATCAAAGCTGAGGGGGAGGATGGAGAGAGATTTGCAGTAAATGGAACACAAATGTTCCCTACTTGGGTTTTTGGTTTTCTGACTGATCCAGTACCCTCCTTTATTGAAGTGATGAGATGGTGGAGACAAGCAGCCTCCTTTGTTGTTAAAAAGAAAGCCTGCAAACTCCTCCAAGCCTGGGGGGTTAATGGAGAAGTGTCCTTAAAAGGGAATCTCTCTCTGTGGGCACCTGTGTCCTCGAGCCCCACTTCTCCCTGGCAGGAGTCTGGGGAGGTGGTCAGGAAGGGTGCTTGTGTGGGGGGTGGCCTGAGCTTGTACTGTGTGTGTGTGAGCTGAGAGCCTCTAACATTCCCAAGCCCAGCAACCTCCTGGGTTCAACTGACAACTCTCCCTAACAGTCCTTCAGCCCTGCCGTGTCAGCCTGGCTGGGACCTGGCAGCTGGGTCCTGGGCCAGAGGGGTCCTAGAGCCCTTGGGAACCAGAGCCAGGGGGAATAGTGTCAAGAGGCCAGGCTAGGACGTTGTGATTTGCCCACAGGCCTTCTGACAGTGGGCCACCCGCTGAGCGCTCCCCCTGCCGCGGCCAGGTCTGCATTTCTGGTAAGAAGCACAGCTACCCCAGCTGTTGGCATTCTTTGCCCAATGATAAGATCTCCTGCCCCATCTCAACATCTATTCCTACCCCTCTGCCCCTTAGATCTCCGGATTCCACTCATGTGGAAGGACACAGAATATTTCAAGAACAAAGGCGGTGAGTTCCACACACGTGGGACAAATTTAAGGCAGTGACCCTGAGATTGGAGGTCCCTGTGGGGCACATCTTTACCAGTTTTGCTCTGTCCCCAGACCTGCACCGTTGGGCTGTGTTCTTGCTGCTGCAGATAGGGGAACACATTCAGGACACGGAGATGATCCTGGTGGATAGGACCCTCACAGACATATCCTTTCAGAACAACGTGCTCTTGTGAGTACCTCATCCCTGTGGCTCCCTCCTTTCTCTACTCTGCTCGAATCCTCGGATGAGGTAGCTCCAGGGGAGGGGAGGAAGAGAAGAGGGAGGAAGGGAGATGGGCCTTCCCTGTGGAGCTGTCCTGTACTTGCATGACATCCGTCCTCCACCAGAGCGCCACTCCCTGGACTTCCCCAGACCACCCTCCTGTCCTCTCTTCCTCCCATATTCCTACAGTGCCGAGGCAGGGCCAGACTTTGAACTGCGGCTGGAGCTGTATGGGGCCTGTGTGGAAGAGGAGGGGGCCCTGGCTGGAGCCCCCAAGAGGCTTGCCACCAAACTCAGCAGCTCTCTGGGCCGCTCCTCGGGGAGGCGTGTGCGGGCATCGCTGGAGACAGCTGGGGGCTCAGGGAGCAGTCCCATCTTGCTCCCCACCCCGGCTGTTGGGTAAGGCCCTGTATTCCCCCACTGCCCTCAGCTGGCCCCAGGTGACCTCTGAGCTGTGTTGAGCATGCAGAACCTATTTTGCACTGCTGCCAGGACATGCAGACAGATACGAATAAGCAGTGGTCACATAGCTGGGAGGCACTCTGGCCTGTACCTCAGGGCTTGTACCCTGAGCCAACTGAGAAGACCAATAGGAATGCAGGAAGAGCTAGGCTCTGGCGTCATCACTTTTTGGCAGCAGCAAATACATCTTATGTGGATAGAACAGAGTGCCCCTGGTTGCAGCAGGGTAGCCTGGGTCCTGTGGTTGTTGCCTGCAGGCACCTGGAGGCACCTAGTGGAACCACTGGGTCTCTGAGCAGCAGTTTGAAAACCTTCCAGGTAATGAAGAGAATGCTTATTTTGGAGACAGACATAGATTCAAATTCCAACTCTACCACCTAAGCTATATTTATGGGCAGATATCTTCACCTCTTTAAGCCTCAAGCTGCCTCAGGGCTGTTGTGGGAACACAGTGGGATAACATATTTAAAGCACAGGCCCTGGCACTTAGCAGGAGTGCAGTAAATGTTCCAACCCCTGTGGGGGAGGCAAGCTAGTTTTCTGTGGGGCAGCCTGAACAATGGGGCAGACCTGCTCAGCTTATAGCTCCTGCCATCCAACATGCCCCTCATTTGGCTGCTGCCCACTTCTCTGTCCTGCAGTGGTCCTCGTTACCACCTCTTGGCTCATACCACACTCACCCTGGCAGCAGTGCAAGATGGGTTCCGCACACATGACCTGACCCTCGCCAGTCATGGTGAGTATTGTTATGTGGGGGATGCTGGATGGTGACAAGAGGGGCTGTTGGATGGTCCCCTTCACATTCCCCACCCTCACCCTGCACTTCCTCCTCCCCCAGAGGAGAACCCCGCCTGGCTGCCCCTTTATGGTAGCGTGTGTTGCCGTCTGGTGGCTCAGCCTTTCTGCATGACTCAGCCTACTGCAAGTGGTATCCTCAGGGTGCAGGTGAGGGGCCCTGAGGAGTGGAAGGGAACAGGGAGAAGGCAGAGGAGAGCCACATCACCCAGGAATCAAAGAACTATTGAAAAAGCAAGATCTGGGTGGAGGCAGGAGGAGCATGGCAAGACGAGAGGAGGATCAGACAGGAGGGTGGGCAGGAAGGAGCAGTTTCTCTGTGGGGGGCTGGGAAGAAGGGTGTTGGGGGTGTGATTCCCCTAGGAAACCTTGAGTCATTTATGCAGCAAGCTGGGGAGCTGCAGGACTGGGTGCGAGTGCATGGAGTCTTGAAAGGAACAAACCTCTTCTGTTACCGGCAACCTGAAGACACAGACACTGGGGAGGAGCCGCTGTTTACTATTGCGATCAACAAGGTGATGAATCCCTGGTGGGGAAGCCACCCAGGTGGCAGGGTTCGGGAGCCTCTCCATCAGACCCCAGGAGGGTGGGCACAGACCTCAAAGAGATCAAAGCTAGCCTCCTGTTCCAAACAGCACCACACCCAGCTTCAGGGCCAGGGTTGTTGGGACCATATTCTCCCCAACCAGCATCACTGGAAAATGATCGTCCCTTCTACTCACCAACCTTTGCCCCTGCCAAGTCTCAGAGAGGGTTCTAGAGCCAGTTTAGGACTTTTCATCCTCCTTCCATCTTTCCCCTCAGATTCAATCTGCATCTCCCTCACCGTTTCCTGGTTTTCTCTCCCAACCCAAGTCTAAGGACCCTCTTTGTTTCCTAGCCCTTTTGCTAGCATTCCTGCCGACTTTTATGAGAGTAGTGGGGACCTCAGGCCTCGGCGTTCCTGTTCCTGCCTCCTTGCATTCCCTGCTTCACTCAATCCCTCCTTCCCTGTCTCCGTCTGCTCCTCTTTTCCTGACTAAGGACGACCTGTCTCATTCCCTTCCTTTCCTGCCATTTCTTTCCACTCTGGTCAGTAGGAGGCAAATGAGAGGGCTTCGTGAAAGCCCCACAAGCTCCTCCTTCTAAGGCAGGGATGACCAAGCCTGCCTGATGTCACTGCTGACTTCTGTGACCAAGGTGAAGGTGGAAGCAGATCCTCTTTCTCCTACAGGAGACTCGAGTCCGGGCAGGGGAGCTGGACCAGGCAGTGGGCCGGCCCTTCACGCTGAGCATCAGTAACCAGTATGCGGAGGATGAGGTGACACACACCCTTCAGGCAGAGAGTCGGGGAGCCCTGCAGAGCTGGATGGAAGCTCTGTGGCAGCTTTTCTTTGACATGAGTAAGAGGAGGGGGCTGGATTGAACCTTCGGGAGGGACTGTGGATCGTTACTTTTACCAAAGGCCTCTATTTCAAGAATGTGTGGAAAGGAATGTAGCAGGGGAGAGGGTGGCCTGGCCCTCTCACAGTCCTCCCCCACCCACCCCAATCAGTGCTCTCCCTGCAGGCCAGTGGAAGCAGTGCTGCGATGAAATAATGAAAATTGAAACCCCTGCTCCTCGGAAACCACCCCAAGTACTGGCCAAGCAGGGGTCCTTGTACCATGAGATGGGTGAGTGAAAGTGCACTCTGGGATCCTGATGGGAATTTGGGTTGGGGGCTTCAAGGGAACCCAGATAATGGAGACAGAGAGAAAGCACACTTTGGGCTAAGGCAGAGCTCTGAGGACACAAGTCCCACCCAGTATTCCTTTCCCTTCTCCAACTCTTCTTAAAACCACCTCCACCGAAGTTCACAACACAAACCCATAGAACCAGATTCATTTCATGCCCCGGTCCGGAAGGATCGCACATGCGGTGGAGCGGCTGGGCCCGTGAGCCATGGCCGCTGAGCCTGTGCGTCCGGAGCCTGTGCTCCGCAGCGGGAGGGGCCGCAACAGTGAGGGGCCCGCGCACCGCAAACAACAACAACAACAACAACAACAACAACAACAAAACCCAGAGCAGATTCATTTCATGGATTTTTTTTTCCCGTAATTTCTTCTTTTCTGTTTCCCTTTCTGCATGCGGATTCCTGTCTCTTCCTCTGACCCTTCACTTGCCTGGCACTGCTTTCATTTTCCTCCTCTTTCTTGGCTTCTTCACCTACTTCTGCCCACCCTCCTCTCCCTGTCCACCCTGTCACCCCATATCCCATAGTCTTATCAGAACCTGTGACTCCAGGGGGCCCAAGTGAGGGGCTGCTCCTGCAGGATAATGCAATCTCAGCTGAGATCCAGGCTTTGCTTTCCTCCTACAGTGACTGACAGGTGATGCTCAGGGCTGAGTAGGTCTGGGGCCTAAGCTCTGACTAGCCCCCTCCCCTCAATCCCTTCCCGGTGCCACAGCTATTGAGCCGCTGGACGACATCGCAGCGGTGACAGACATCCTGGCCCAGCGGAAGGGCACGAGGCTGGAGACGCCCCCACCCTGGCTAGCAGTGTTTACAGACCAGCCTGCCCTGCCTGGCCCCTGCTCGCCTGCTTCAGTGGCCCCAACCCCAGCCCAGACCCATTCCCTGCCCTGGGGGAGACCCCGAACGTTATCCCTGGATGCTGTCCCCCCAGACCACTCCCCTGGGGCTTCTCACTCGGTTGCCCCTCTACCCCCGAAGCGGTCTCCACAGTCCAGAGGCCTCTGCAGCAAAGGCCCACCCCACACTTGGCTCCAGTCCCCAGTGTGAGACGGTGTGCTGGCAACAGGATCTGGCCAGAAGAGGAGATGATCGGTGTGCAGTTGGGCTCTGGAGTCGGCGCTGTTTGTAGCAGGTTGGCCAGCTTGGCCTCCCCTTCCCCTGCTGGACTGGGGATAGGCTGGGGAGGGGGAGCAGAAGCCCCTTTTAAGCTGTGGTTGCCATGGTGCTGAGGGACTCATTCCCAGGGCTGGCTGGGACCCCCTAAACCCTTCCTGGGAGAAAACTGGAACCAACCCTGCCCTACCTCCCTGCACTAACCAGCTTTGAGGATGGCACTGAAGAGCCCTGGGAGGGAATGCACGCACCTCCCTTGTGACTCCCACATTGACCATTAAAGTTATTTAACATCAGCCTTCACCTGGTTCTTGAGGACAGGTTGCCTCTTGGCTTGGTCTGGACCTGCCACATCCCCTCATCCCTGGAGCTTAGTTCACTAGTTGTGAAGTAGGACTATGATACTGAGTAATCAGACAAGGGCTGGGTGGAGGTGGGTACTTTATAAATACCACAGGGGAAACGGAGGGCTGCTTTTCTCTCACATGCTGCTGAATCTCAGGATCTCAGCGAGGTCGTAGCCAGTCACAGCAAAGGAGCTGCCTGAGGGATCACAGAATCGGGCACCACACACCTGGGTGTCGGGTACACACTCTCCATGACAGTGCTCCACCTGGGAGAGAAGAGAGCTGCTCAGGGCCTGCTGCCTCATGCTTGGGTCCTCATTCCACTCCCCTTACAAGACACACCTCAATGTAGCCACCCTCTGGGCTTCTGCTTAGCTTCCAGATGTGTACAAAGGTGTCCTCAGCCGCAGAGAGTAGCTATAAAAAAAAAGGCAGGGAGGACCAGCGGGAGTCAGAACGTGCTGACAGGGGACTGGTATAGGCTGTGGAGCCTAGTCCAGGTGCCTGAGGAGGGGGCGACACTGAGTGGCAGAGATAAGCCCGTGGAGTTCCTCTCAACATCCCAGCACCAGGAACAAGGGTATGTAGGGACAGAGGAAGAGACTGACCTTGCCCACCTCAGGAGCCAGATCCAGGGCACATATGGCCCGGGCGTGGGCGTCGATCTGGACATGTAGAGTTCCTGTACTGGCTTCATACAGACGCACCTGCCCGTTCCCATAGCCTGCTGCTATGGTCCCCTGCCACAGCTGCACAGAAGGGCACGGGACCCTGCAAGGGTGATACCCTACTTTGATTTCCCAGACCCAAGCCTACTCCCCACCCGGAAGCTACCTCAGGAAGGCCTCAGCCCCCTTCCGCTTCACCTACCCGAATCCTGGAATTCGGGTCAATAATTTGAATTCGGACCCTGACCGCCAGACACACAGCAAGCCTGAGTCATCTGCTGTCACCATGTCAGCCACACAGTCCTGAGGGGAAAGGCAGGATCAGCCCTTCCCTTTCTCCCCTGCTGGGTCCTGTATACAGGGCAGCAGGGGAAGGGAAGCAGTATTTGCATCTTGGCCTCTCCAGGGAAAGGGCAAGATGTGAAGCCATCACTGGCTGGAGGGGTCCCCTGGAGGCATAAAATGCTTTCCTTGTATTCTTTATAGTCTTACTCCCTACCCTGACCCCAACACACACACCATGTGTTAGGGTATATAACTGTCCTCATTGGATGGATGATGAAACTGAGGCCATAGTGTTAGGACCTTCTGGAGGTCTTGCAGTGAGCCAGTCACAGTCATGACTAGACTCTGGGCCTCTTGACAACCCCTAAACCCAGGCAGCCAACATAGCCCATGGGCCCAGCTCTGTGCCAGGCGCAGTGTAATACAGGAATTAGAAGATACATACCCTGTTTTCGAGAGGTTTACAATCCAACTGGGGAGACAAGAGTTGTCTGAGGGCAGTATCAATTCAGGGTTCAGCTAAGGGAGATCAGTGGGAGCTGGAATAGGGGGAAGGCTTCCTGGGGAGGATAGCACTGGAGGTGGGCCTGAATTTACCCAAGTTCAGAGAAGGAAGCCACACATGTCAGAGCTGGAAAGTATCTCAGAAACCATCTGTCCCAACTCCTCCATTCACACCAGTATTGTAAAGTGTGAGTGAACTATTAAATGCCACGTAAATGTAAAGTATCTTAGGCTTCATCACTGGAACTGAGGTTGCTAAAGCCTAGGAAAGTGCAGCAATTTGCCCAAAGTCATCCAGCTGCTTAGTGGCAGAGCCACGGCTGGAACCCAGCTCCCCAGCCTCCCAAGGTGGGGAGGCCCCCAGATTCACTGGAACAGTAGGGGGAATCCACTCACCTGTCCCTGGGCAGGCTCGGTGGCAATGTCTGTGACTGGTGTCTGGTGCCCAGCCAGCTCTTCACTCAGTACAATGTTGGGACCCTTGGCTGGGATGTCAAAAACCAGTACCCGGCCTGACCACATTCCTGCAGAACCAGTGCTCCACTCATGGCTTCCTGATCCTCCCAGGTCTCCAGCCACCACACTCAGCACTCCCTCCATCCCAGAAACCTTAGTAACAAACCCACCTCTCACTGCTCCGACAGCCCCACCCCTACATTCACTACCCTTTTCCTATCCCACCCTGCCCCTATGAACCCCGCCATGGCTTTTTAGAGTCTCTCAGACCCCCCTTCACTCCCAGCCTTCCCTCTAACACTCCACAATTTCCTCAGACCTTTGGCATCCTCCTGGCCAAAGGCTATATACCCCTATACCTCAGTACCCCCCAATGCCCTGCCCTTGGCCCCCTCACCCACACAGATGAAGTGGCCACTGGCAGCAATTCCTCGGGCAAACACAGCCTGCACTGAGAGGGGAAAATGATTAGAAATAGCATCTCCCCTAGCCCCAGCAAACACTCCCTACCCCCAACCCACTCAGTCCTGCAGGTACCTAGAGAGGAATCTCCAGCATCCAGTGCATGCCAATAGACCATGACGGAGCCATCAGACTCATACATCTGGAAGACCAAGGCAAGGATGGGGTCATGACCCCGCTGACCTTTGCTGAGCTCTGTGCTGACTACTCCACATGCTCATGTTAGCCTTAGCCCATCTAATCCTCAAAACCACCCTGGGAGGTAGGCACTACTTTTATCTCTATTTACTGGGGCTCTGAGAAGTTAACTAAATTGCCCAAGGTCATACAACTGATAAAAGGGCAGATATTGGAGATGGCACTTGAGAACTGGAAAACAAGGAAGGAATGAAGATGAGAAATAAGGAAGAGGGGGCTAAGCATTTGAACAGCTTGGAAATGTTTAGAAATAAATGGGGTGAGGTCTAGGGGCCTTGGAGAGAAGTTGAGAAGACCCTAGTGGGGGAGGGCACGAAGGTCCTCTTCTTACTTGTATTCCTCGATGTGAGGTGAGTACCAGCAATACTCGGAAAGGGAGGACACACCAGTGGACCTAGAGGGAGGTGAATCAGAGTAGGAGGAAGTGGTCAGGGCAGGGGAATGACGACTCAAAAGTGTGGAAATTCAGATGGTTAGGGAAGGCCTATTCCTTGAGGTTTGAAGAGGAAGGACTGGTTTAGGGTTGGGTTCAGCAACACCACTCCTAACACCACGCCTCACCTGGGTGATAAGTGGGGGGCTCACTCCAGCGCCCTCCTGAGCTTGGAGCTGGCGCTGGGCCAAGGGCACACCCTCAGGAGCAGCGCTGAGAAGCTGGGCGCTGGGTCCATGGACTACTCCAAAATGTGTGAGGTTGCCGACGGGCAGCTGCAGCACACTGAGGTTGTTGCACAGGGCGGCGGCTGAGCCTCGAAGGGGGATGGAGCGCTCCCGGCGGAACATCCTTGGGGAGAGACGTCCGAATCGCAGGCGCGCGGAAGACAGACGACAGCGGAGATTCCTGCGGGGGCTGGGAGGTGGGAGTGGGGGCTGTCACGAGGCACTGGGAGAGACCCCTGAGATTGGGTAATGATGTGAATGAGGGCCTCGAGGATGGTGATGGGGGATCACATGGCGTGGGAAGGGTATTGTGGAGCAGGCGAGAGGAACCCTAGGGCTGAGTCATGACGCGACAGGGGTTCCCAGAGGAGGAATTGCGGTGGCCCAGGACTCAATGGCCCCAAGAACCCGAGCCAAGGCGGGATATAGCAGGGTAGCCCCCAGGCCCTTCCTCCCTCGGCCTGGCTCCCCGAAGCCCCCGGACCAGGTCAGAGTTGACACCAGCAGCTTGCCGGACACGAGAAGCGTTCCCTGCCTCCGAATCCGCCGCCACCATAGAGACGACGCACGTACGCACGGCCGTTGGGTGGGGCGAGCAACCCAAACGTGCAGCGCGCAGCGCTGCTGCCAGGTCAACTGTAGGCGGGGCAAGCCCGCCTGCGGCGTAGTTGCCGAGGCGACCGATAGGCGGCAGCAGCAGCGGCGGCGGGACAGGAAAGCAGCTGGATCCCCGGGGCTGGAGCTACAGCTGCGGCGATGGCGCACGAAGGCCCGGTGAGCTTTAGCTCAGCTGAGGGTGCCCCAGAGCGGGGATAGACCGTTAAGATCGGTGTCAGGAACCGTGGGCCAGCTCTGTGCCACCCGGCGCCCGCCCTCCATGCGGGCGTTCAAGATGACCAAGGAAGCCATGTCGGTGCACTAGGGCAGAAAATCTACACCTGCACCACGCCCACTCACAAGCATTGTTACACTTGGAACCTGAGGGAAAGGGGTTAAATGGGTGGTGCAGAGTTCAAGAACAAGAAGTGACTTTGGAAACAGTTAATGCATGTATAATAATGTTTCTTATACTGAGGTACCCATTTACATGGATAAACCAGAATTAGTCAGGCATTGGGGAGAGGTGTTGCTAGATATGATACATTTCGAGAATTTCAGGAGGAAGAAATGGATTAAACAACAATTCTGAGGCTGCACTTGAAAGTCAATTGTTTAAAAGGTAAGAAACTTTAAAATAAACAGATTTGAAGAGAATTCGTGCAACAATCTCTGGCCCCTCTGCTCCGGCCACTTATAGGTACAGCCATTATCACGGGTGTAACATGAGACGCTGGGCAGGGAAGTATAAGGAACCAACTCTCCTCTCCCAGCCCTACCTGCTCTGCTCTGGCCAAGCCTGGACTGGGCCGTGGGCCATTCCCTGGGCTTGCCAACAGGACTGTTCTCTCTAGCAGAGAGAGGAAATGAGGCTTAAGGGATTTTGAGTTCAGCGTGAGGTTTAGGAAACACCAGAGTTGGGGGAGAATGAATTTTGGGGAACACCATGTATGAGGCAATAAGGGTGGGGATGGGGAGGCAAAGGTTTGGGAAGATTACGTTGGGAGGTAAATTTTAGAAGGAATCAGGTTCAGGGAGACTTTTGTGGGTAAATGAGAAAGCTCCCAAGAATCTGCTACTAAATTCCTATGTCCTTAATATGGATTTTGGGGGGACTAGATTTTTCTTTTTCAGTGGATTTTTCTTGATTATAAAAGGATACAAAGTCGCTGTAGAGAACTTACAAAATGGAGAAGAGTGTAGGAAAGAAACATATCCACTGTTACAATTTTTGTGCTTTTCTTTTCTTCAACACATTGGTTTACATATCTGAGATCATACTTGATATGTAATTTTGTATCCTGTTTCTTTCAGTTAACATTACATCATAAGTATTTTCCTATGCTATTGTAAATTCTTCCTAAAGACTGCCTTTAATCATTGCATAATATCCATCATATAGGTAACACACAATTGGCCACCTATTCTCTTTTTGTTAGATGTATGTTTTCAATATTCTGCTATTATAAATGACATCACAGGGACTATTTTAGAGAATAGATTTTTATTTTCATTTCAGAATATGCCTTTGTGTGTATTCATAAAACTGGAATTGGTACTTTTGAAGGTTGGACAGCTTTTCAAAAGTTTAATAGTCATCAACGGTTCCACTTTTGTGAAATATTATGTCCTTTGCTTATTATCCTTGGAGGTCTTATGATTTTTAAAAAATTTTATGCATTTTTAATGTATTTGGGGAACTTTATCCTTTTTAAAAATTTGTTGCTCATATTTTTTGTTTAGGAAGCAGGATAAAGTCGAACTCTGGAGTCAGACAGACCGACATATGAAATATGACTCCACTACTTCCTTGCTCTGTTGTCCTGGGCAAATTCTGTAAAATGGGGATAAAAATAGTATGTAGTCTAAAAAATGTAGGAATTGAATCCATGTATGTGACTGATATACTTTAAGTGCCGGTAAATGAAAACTACTATTATCACCTTCTAATTAGGAATGTTTTTTAAAATAAGCAGAGGAAAATTTGACCTATATAAATAAATAAATAAATATATATATATATATATATATATATACTTATCTACCCATTTCTTTATTATTTCTTACATTACTTTTATGCTTAGGCAGCTGTTTCTCACCCAGAGATTACATGACAATTTAAACTATTTTTCCCTACATTTTAAAATTAATTTTATTTATTTTTGGCTGTGTTGGGTCTTCACTGCTGCGTGCGGGCTTTTCTCCAGTTGCAGCGAGCCGGGGCTACTCTTCGTTGTGGTGCATGGGCTTCTCATTGCGTTGGCTTCTCTTGTTGCAGAGCATGGGCTCTAGGCGTATGGGCCTCAGTAGTTGCAGCACATGGGCTCAGTAGTTGCAGCGCGTGGGCTCTAGTTGTGGCTCGTGGGATTAGTTGCTCCTCAGCATGTGGGATATTCCCAGACCAGAGATGGAACCCATGTCCCCTGTATTGGCAGGTGGATTCTTAACCACTGTACCACCAGGGAAGTCCTGTTGACTTTTCTTTCTCAAGTTCTTGAACTCGCAAGAGTTTTGAACACTTTGAACTAGTGCAAATAGCAAGGACTGTGCAGTTAGAGCTATATATAGCCTGGGTTCACTGTGTAATCCCAAGCAAGTGGAGGTAAACTGCTGTCAGGTTTCAGTTTCTTTGTCTGTAAAATGGGCTTAGTGAGCTGTTATGAAAATTAAATTAGCTAGGTCACACACCTGAAAAGCATCTGTCACATAGTAGTCTCTTAGTAAATTATCCCTCTCTAAAGGCTTTCTTTCCTACTAGACAACTTGAGGAAGCTTCCTCCTAGCCCATAACTGCTTCTCCACTCCTCAGTTTCCCGCCCTGATTGCCCCGTTCCTTTCCCACAGAGGCAGGTTCGAGACCGCGGGGTGACCCGATCCAAGGCGGAAAAGGCGCGGCCGCCTACGGTTCCGGTGCAGCAGGTGGACATAGTGCCTGGGCGGCTCACTGAGGCCGAGTGGATGGAGCTCACGGCTCTCGAAGAGGGCGAGGAAGTGGTGGGGGACATCTTGGCTGATCTGCTGGCCCGAGTCATGGACTCTGCCTTTAAAGTCTACCTGACCCAGCAGGTGGGCCTGCATCCTTGTTCTCCAGACCCATCTCCCCTCTCCCTGACCCCTCCCTACTGGGCTGAGACCCTTTCTCGCCTCTGCAGTGCATTCCATTCACCATCAGTCAGGCACGGGAAGCCATGCTGCAGATCACCGAGTGGCGCTTCCTGGCCAGGGACGAGGGAGAATGTGCAGTGGCAGAGAACCCCACATGGGGCGAGGACGAGGAACCCTTGCCTTGCACGACGGACGCCTGGGCTCAGGGATCCGTGCCCGTGCTGCACGCGCTGACCTCGGTGGGGCTGAAGGAGACCTTCCAAGGCGAAGTAAGCTCAGCCCCACCTACCTCCCAGCTGTCACCGCCGCCCCTGCCGCGTCTTCGATCTCCTCAGGGCCTCACTGGACTGCTCCAACCTCCTCTCTACCCTTTCTGACTTCTCACCACTCACCCCTCACCTCCCCCCTGGTGCATTTCCCCAGGACCAAGAGAACGTGGACCAGATCCCTTTAGGAAGATCGTGGACGGATATAGGCTCTCAGGAGCGGATGGAATCTTGGGAGCGTCCTCCCGAACTGAGAGTCACCCCGGGCCCCCTACCCACCCTGGTTCTGTTTCAGGAGACAGGGCCCAGGGGTCCTTTCGAGAAACTGGACGACCAGGCGAGGGGCCACCTGTTTGCAGTCGGATCCTTGAACGCGAGCAGCCAACTGTCGGGAGAGATGGCGCCCGCCGGCAGTCCCCACCCTTCTCTGGAGCTGTCCTTGGTAGCCAGCCCTCAGGCCTCTGTCGAGAGGGCACAGCCCCTCAGCTCTCAGTTCTCGTTCGAGGACCTCTACTATTCCCCGCCGCAGCCGCACGTGGCTGGAGACCGGCCGGAGCTCAAGGAGGAGAAGGTGCCCCGCATCCCCTCGGTCGTGTCGGTGTCCGGCCCCTCTGCGGGCGGCCCGACCACGCTCAGCCCCTCCGGGGGGTTCCAGCCGTAGCAGCCCGGGCGCGCCGATGCGCGGCCCAGTGCGCTGCACTACAGAATGGGCCGCAAGGCGGCGATGGCGCGCCTGGACCCAGCGCGGCTGCCGCGCCACTGGGTGCGCCCGCTGCCGGAGGTTCTGGTCCCAGACTCCGAGGCGCGCCGCCTGGAAGCCTTCCGCGGGCGCCAGCGGGGCGAGAAGACGGAGGCCCCAGCCGGACCGCAAGCCTCCGCCCCCAGCGTTCGCGTCTCCCCGTCAGTGTTCTTCCCTATCCCGCCTGGCGTTCCTTTCCGATCCTTGGGCCCCGGCCCCAGCCTCGGATTCCCTACTTTAAGTTTAGGCCTACCGTCGCCAGGTTTTGGTTCAAAGCTGCCCGTCCCCAGTCCCGGGCTCCGTTTTCTCGCCACACACCCGGCGCGCCACGACGTGGCCCGCAGCCCCAGCCCCAGACTGTGGCCGGGTGCCAAGTGGCCCAGCGGCTGGGAGGGGGCGGCTGAGTTGCTGGGTGACCTGTGGGCTGGCCGCACCCGCATACCTCTGCAGGGCCTGGACCCTGGGGATGGGGAGAGCCAGGATCCTCACAAGTGGCTTCATCCCGTGCCCCGAGTTCTCGAGGCCACGTCCCAGGTGATGTGGAAGCCCGTGTTGCTGCCGAAAGCACTGAAGCTGGCTCCTGGTGTGGGCATGTGGAACCCAGCCACCCAGGTGCTGCTCAGCTCTGCTGAACCTCAAAAGGAGGACAAAGAAGGTGGCACCTCTCCTCCACCCACACAGGCGCCCCAAAGCCCCAGGTGACCCCAGGTGGCACAGCTAATGAAGAAGTTAACCCCCAAAATGTGGTCACTCCCCTCCAAGCACCTGCCCCATTCTGAGCCCTGAACCTCAGGCAGTGTGAAACCTACCTTCCTTCTGTCTGCTTGCCAGAAATAAACACCTGAGTTGCCTTAAGTATTGGCCTGATGCCTGTCAGTTTCTTCCAAGCGTGTGCTCTCATGAACTGGAATGGTCTAGAAGAATGTAGAACACTGGCTCCAGGGAATAATTCCATTACACCCTTAGGAGACTCTGCTTTATAGGGCCAAGGTGGCTCTGCAGCAGAGGCATTCTGGAGAACCATCCCCATCCCCACAAAGGAGCAGACATAAGGGTTCCAAGTGGGGTCTGCCTCAGTTTGGAGAACTTATAAGAGTCTCCTTCCAGGAGGGGAAGAAGGGGATGGCCCCACTTAAGCCCAGAGTGATTCGAGACATGATGAATTTAATTTCCAGTCCCTGGAGCTCTGTCAATTCATCTTAGAGTGCAAATCCAAGTTTCACTTGGAGACACATTTGAGCCTATGCAGGGTTTAGGGAAACCTGGACTCTCTTGATCTTTGACTTGGACCAGCAATGGAGTGAGGCAATCAGATAGCTAGGGAAAACAATTTAAGGAGGAATTCACTCTCAGTTTCAAACGGGACGCTCAAGCACACCCACGAGTGAGTGCCTCCTTAAATTTTGTGCCTTATGCTCCACACCAACCTCTTGCCTAGTCCTACTCAGCTTTGACTAGTCCCTCCCCACCCTCCCATGGGCAGCACTTCCAGTGGCAGACCAGACTTCTCTGCTATGTCACTGTGGTCTCTACTCAGCACCCCAGTCTGGGGTCCTGGCTCTGTCCTCCTCATTCTGGTCCTCCTGCTTAGACTAAGTGTGCAGGTCTGGCATAAGTTGTATCTTTGGGACCTCCAGTGCTGCTCCACGGATTTGACTGGGAAGATAGCAGTGGTGACTGGGGCCAACAGTGGTGAGTGCTCCTCCTGCACTGTCACTTCACTAAGGGCCTCAGCCTCCAACAGCCCCAACAGGGAGGGCAGGGAGGAGGACCAGCACCCACTGTCAGAACACTTGTCTCCCCCCGCACCCCCTCCCCTCACATTGCCCTTTAGTCACTCCCCAGACTAGCATACTCTGAAGCTGCCCTCCCACAGGCATCGGGAAGGCTGTGTCCCAGGAGCTGGCCTGCCGCGGGGCACGTGTGATCCTGGCCTGCCGTAGCCGGGTGCGTGGACAGCGAGCCCTGGCCGAGATACAAGCAGCGTCAAAGAGCAACCGCCTCCTGCTTGGTGAGGTGGACCTGAGCTCTATGAACTCCATCCGAAGCTTTGCTCAGTGGCTTCTGCAGGAGTATCCTGAGATACATCTACTGGTTAACAATGCTGCAGTCTGTGGTATGTGCCTTGATTGCTTCCCCTAAGCACATTTCAGGAACCTCCTTTCTAGCTCAGGGACCCCAAAACAGGCATCCTCCAAGCCTAACCTGTACATACCATGGAAACACTATAATTCAGACACGATCCTAAAAAGCCTACCTTAAGTTATAGCCTCAAACTTCATTGCCCCCATCTCAACACATCCATGCTCCTGTGGCATTTCTACTGAACCCAATATGTCCTCCCCAGACTTTGTCTCCCTCAGTGTCCTCACTCCATCACCCACCACCTATGTTTTCATCTCCTCCCAGGATTCCCCACTACACTTACCCCAGAGGGCCTTGATCTCACCTTTGCCACCAACTACACTGGGCCCTTTCTGCTCACAAATCTGCTCCAAGGTAAGGAAGGATGGGTGCTTACCTTCTGTGCCACCCCCACTTTCCACTCCCCTGGCATTTTTGTGCTTACTGTCTCCCATGGTCATCTCCTTTCCCTTGGCACCCAGATGCTTGCTGAGCAATGACCCAGTATATTTTTGCTGTACACAGCAGGGAACCCATCTGGCAACAGTCAGGATTAGGAGGCTGGTAATGGAATCAATCAGCCCCAAATACAACCAGCAAGAGGATGTAAGATCTACATCCCACCTCTCTTTCCCCCAGCTCTGAGTTCTAGCCAGACTAGTAGAGTCAGTTATCTCAACAAAAGTTTCTTGAGGGTGGTATTAGGCTACTAGAATTAAGGAGGTTTGTATTCTTCCTAGGGAGGGGAGGGATGGGGTGACAGGCACATTCTCCCTAACATTTTCTTTGGATTGTCTAATAGCCTCTTTAAAAGAAAATTAATTTTTTGGTCAGGTAATACATGTCCAAAGTACAAAAGGGTATGCAGTAAAAAAAGACAGACAGAAAGAAAAAGTCTCCTCCTCTCTTGGAAAATCAGCTACCCATTCCCCTCCTGGGAGGCAACTACTATTGCCAGGTCTCATGTACCCTTTAGTGGGTGATTAAATTAGCCCCAACTGGAAAGTGAACAAAGAGCAAGGCCAAACCCTATGCATTTGTAAGTAAAAATATTTTCCCCCCTTTCCAAAACTTAAAACATGCTACAATACCCTGTCTGTACCTTGCTTAGTAATAGTTTCTTAAACTGCCTTCTCTCCCATCTTCCCTTCTCTAACCTATTCTCCCTTCTGCCACTTTTTTATTTTTTTTTTTTTGCGGTACGCGGGCCTCTCACTATTGTGGCCTCTCCCGTTGTGGAGCACAGGCTCCGGACGCGCAGGCTCAGCGGCCATGGCTCACGGGCCCAGCCACTCCGCGGCATGTGGGATCTTCCCGCACCGGCTCACGCACCCGTGGCCCCTGCATCGGCAGGCGGATTCTCAACCACTGTGCCACCAGGGAAGCCCCTGCCACTTCTAAGAAATCACCTTCCATCATATCACTTTCTTGTTTCAAATCCTTTGAAGGAACTCTGTACTTTATATAATAAACTAACCTGCTTCTCTCCACTTAAACGACCCTCTGCAGGCTGAGAGTCTCACCTTTGCCTTTCCCAAACCCACACCCTTGTCTCCAGCCAGACAATCTGTATCTCTTGGGCCACACTCTGTTTTTTAATTCTGGCTGTGCTTTTGCACATGTATTTCCCTCTATCTGGACTATCCTTTCCCATCTCTTTAGCCTGTCTAACTTAATTCAGCTGCCAACACTCAGCACAGATGTCACTCGTGCTGTGGATCCTGCCCTGACACCTCTGCCTCCCCCAGCCGTCCCCATTTACAGGACTCCCTTAGTCCCTGTACACATCTCTGTTCCTGCACCGATGTTGCTGCATGAAGATCAGTCTCCAACTAGGTTGTGAGCCCCTTTGGTCTTCATGTCACTATGTCTGCAAGTTTGGAGTTCACTGTCCTCTTTAAGAATAATCTTCTCTCCAACAAATTTTGGCTAAATACCTCCTGCTCTAGTTTTCATTTGTGATTCTTCGTTTAAATGGAGTGCTCAAAATAGTTTTAGCATTTTGAAACAATAAGTAAACTCATATGTGACAACTACAATTTATTTTTCCAATAATTTTATTTATTTATTTATTTTGGCTGCGTTGGGTCTTCGTTGCTACTCACAGGCTTTCTCTAGTCGTGGTGAGAGGGAGCTACTCTTCGTTGCAATGCATGGTCTTCTCAGTGTGGTAGCTTCTCTTTGTTGCAGAGCACTGGCTCTAGGTGCGCGGGCTTCAGTAGTTGTGGCACACAGGCTCAGTAGTTGTGGCTCACGGGCTCTAGAGCGTAGGCTCAGTAGTTGTGGTGCATGGGCTTAGTTGCTCCGCAGCATGTGGGATCTTCCTGGACCAGGGCTCAAACCCGTGTCCCCTGCATTGGCAGGCGGATGCTTAACCACTGTGCCACCAGGGAAGTCCTACAACTTTTGATACTTTATATAATCCAGACTTTTTTTTGTATAGTTAGTAACTCTTTTTTTTTTTTAAGATTTACTTGTACCTGTTCCATTGATAGTAATTTTACTTTCACTCTTTTGGAAGATAGTTAAAATTAAAAAAAAAAAACACACACACCTTCCCAAGTATTTCTGCACACACTTCTTTTCCCCTAAACCTAGCACCCATATGTCCTTAGCACCTAGCGTGGTGTCTGCCATAATACAGGGGCCTAGTGAATATCTGTGGAATGAATAATTAAAAGAATGAATGTATGAATGTGTGAAAGATAGTTTTCACAGCATTTCCAGGCTCTCCTTCCCCTTCTTAGCCATCAGCAAGATAAAAATATAAACAAGGATTAATTAAATTAGCTCCAGCTGGCAAGTGAAAGAAAAGGCAAAACTCCACTTTTACTTTAGGCAAAAAAAAACCCCCACTAAAATAAAACAAGAGGAAGAGCATTAGGAAAGCAACTAATAAAAATGAAGTCTCAGTTCACATTACTCTGTGCCTCTCCTGGGCGCCTGCATGGGGACCCCCTGACACTCTCCTGAAAGCCTGGGATGGTCCCTGTCCTCCTGGAGTCTCATGGAGAAGCAGGTTGGGGATTGGGCATGGGAATTTACTCTAGGACTTTGCATTGAAGTTGTGTGGTCCTCTCTCTACCCAGGGGCCCTTCAGCGGGCAGGGTCAGCCCGGGTAGTGAATGTGTCTTCCTTCCGGCAAGCACATGGGTACATTGATGAGGAACATCTGATAGGGGCTGGTAGACCTTTGACCTTCAACCAGAACTATGACTGCAGCAAACTTCTTTTGGCCTCATTCACTGGGAAGCTTGCCCAGAGACTGCAAGGGACAGGTAACTGCCTCTGACACCCCCTACTCCTGCACTCCCAACACTACCTCCCAACACTTCCCATCTCATTCCAATATATTCTGGCCATATAATACTCCCAATATCCTCCAAGCTAGCTCTTAATATCCTCCATTTATCATCTGTGCACCCTATGTTTCTCTCAACCCCATCTTCATATCTCCTTTTCGTCCTTTTCCAACTCTCTCATCACCTACAACTTCCCTCTCCTCCAACACCAACCATCATGTTCCTCCTCAAGATCACCCAACACTTTCAAATACTTATGTCTCCTTACTGGCTCAGATATCACCGTTCATGTAAGTTACTAAACACTGACTTCCCTGGCACCACCGCCAGGTCTCTGGTCACCTCTACCCGACAGATCTGAAAGAATCCTCCCCTCATTGCACATTGCAGAACCACACTTAACCCTTTCTTCCCACCATCCTCCCCTCACTTCATTTTTTTTTTTTTTTTTGTGGTACGCGGGCCTCTCACTGTTGTGGCCTCTCCCGTTGCGGAGCACAGGCTCCGGACGCGCAGGCTCAGCGGCCATGGCTCACGGGCCCAGCCGCTCCGCGGCATGTGGGATCTTCCCAGACCGGGGCACGAACCCGTGTCCCTTGCAGCGGCAGGCGGACTCTCAACCACTGCGCCACCAGGGAAGCCCTCTCACTTCACTTTGTACTACACGTGTCTCACCCTCTCAGGTGTGACTGTGAACTCTGTGGACCCAGGTGTTGTATACACGAAGATCATGAGGCATTTCTCTTGGCCATATCACTTCCTCTTCTGGCTCCTCAGCTTCTTCTTTAAGGTGGGTAGTGGAGGGTGGGGCAGGGCTCTGCTGCTGAGTGTCCTTTACTCCTCTTCTTCCCCTGTGTCTCTACAGGATAGCAAACAAGGTGCAATCCCAGTCCTCTACCTGTGCTTGGCAAAGGAGCTGGATGGCATTTCTGGAAAACATTTTAACAGCTCCTGTGTGATAACTCTTCCCCCTGAAGCTGCTCGGGATTGTCATGTGGCCCAAAGCCTCTGGAATACCTCAGTCCGACTGACAAACCTAGACAAGTTGGACTGATCTTCTGTGACCCCTGCCCTAACTAGCCACCCTCTCCTTGACTCCCAGCCCTTACTCTGATTATGCCTTCTGTTTGCTGGCTCCAAGGATCAATCTCTTTGTCCAGTATAGTGACCACTTCCTCTTCCTGTTGGTTCAGGGGCGTGAGAGCTCAGATCAGCCAGGGGACAGTTTCAGCTTCTACTTTACTGCTAGTACTTTGATAGAAGTATTCATGTCTTGGGCCCTAGGATCTCCAAACCTACCGAGTCCCATGTTGTGGTGATGGGGAGTAAGACTCCTTTCAGTGGGTATTAGATGTACCAGTAAGAGGGGAAACTTCTACTTGTACCTCTTAGTTCCTGGCCTTGGGGGAGACAGTACCACATAGTGTCCTCTGGATTAAGGCATATGCCACATCCTGTAGGACAGCATCCCAACTTCATAGGGTGTTGTCTCCCAGCTGGTACTGTAATTGAGCCTACAGGTAACCATTCCACCTTTCTATCAACCAGCTGCTCCTGGGTGCTGAGTCTTGCAATAAGTCCAGTGAATTCTGAGAGTGAGAGTGCATTGCTTCTTTTAAATCTACATAAAGTTTGGAATCAGCTTTTCAAATTTCACATACACAAACCTTGTTGGGATTGCACTACATCTACTTGGGAGGATTGAAGTTTTTATGATAATGAGTTCTAAACATGAGCAAAGTGTACTTTTGTCTATTTAAATCTTAATATCTTTATAAAATTTTGAATACTTTTACCCATAAAGAACTTGCACAAGTTTTATTATATTTAATTCCAGATACCTTACTTTTTATGCTATTGCAAATGGTATTTTAAAATTTGTATATTAATCATACATCAAGCAACTTTATTAAGTTGTCTAATTCTGACAAGTTATCTGTAGACTTTTGGTTTTTCCACATAGAAAATCATACCATCTGGGAATAATAACATTTATTTCTTCTCTTTCAACTATTATAAATTGTATTTCTTTTCCTAGACCTTAACTGATTTTCTAGTATTAAACCAAACTTGCATTTAAACCAACTTTGTCAGAGTGTTAATTTTGTATACATGGCTAAATTTAGTATACTCATGTTTTTGCTTAGAACTGTTTATTCATAAATGAGATTGGCCTGTACTGTACTTTTCCTTACTTATATTGCCATTGTCTGGTTTTGCTGTCACGGATAGATTCATTTTATAAAATAAATTGGGAATTTGTGTTAGTCTAGGGACATTATACGAGGAACAGATGCCAATTAATTGAGGATTAAAGGTATAAGAAACTTGCTAGGGCAAATGGCTGTGAGAGAAAGTGGGGAAGAAGCAGGGAGATCCACCAGACTGCGATACAAGTCTGACCCTGAATAAAGGAGAGAAGGTTGGTTGGGAGCATCTTAGAGTGCAGTGGGATGATTTTTCCTTTTTGTTTGGCTGTGCTGTGCACAGGATCTTACTTCTCCAACCAGGAATCAAACCTGCAACCCCTACAGTGGAAGCATGGAGTCTTAACCACTGGACACAGGGAAGTCCCGATTTTTCCATTTTTAAACTCCCTCTCTAATATACAATCTACTTCTGTTCTTTAGTGGTTAGTCTAAAAATTTTAACCTGCATTTTTTTTTTTTTTTTTTTTTGTGGCTGTGCTGGGTTTTTGTTGCAGCACACGGGCTTCTCTAGTTGTAGAGCACAGACTGTGGTTGCAGCGTGCGGGCTTAGCTGCCCTGTTGCATGTGGGATCTTGGTTCCCCAACTAGGGATCGAACCTGTGTCTCCTGCATTGGAAAGCGGATTCTTAACCACTGGACTACCAGGGAAGTCCCTTAACCTGCATATTGGGCTTCCCTGGTGGCGCAGTGGTTGAGAGTCCGCCTGTGGATGCAGGGGATACGGGTTCGTGCCCCGGTCTGGGAAGATCCCACATGCCGCGGAGCGGCTGGGCCCGTGAGCCATGGCCGCTGAGCCTGCACATCCGGAGCTTGTGCTCTGCAGCGGGAGAGGCTACAGCAGTGAGAGGCCCGCGTACGGAAAAAAAAAAAAAAAGCATATTTATTTATTTTATTTTATTTTATTGGCCGTGCCACATGTGGGAGCCTGGGGTCATAACCACTGGACCACCAGGGAAGTCCCTGCATATTTATTTAACAGTTTTAATCAATATCTTTATTCTTCTTTCAAACAATACATAGAGCTTAGAGTTCTTTAACATTAATCATTCTCTTTGAATTCATATGCTTTTGTAACCCAATATTTTAATTATATTGTTATTTCATTAATTTCACAAATCAGATATTTTGTTATTTTAAATGGTTGATATTTGTATGGATTTACCCATATGTTTAGTATTTTCTTTGCTCACTCTTTCTTGTGTCTCAGATCTTCCACCTGGGATTATTTTCCTTCTACCCTGAAGTAAATCCTTTAGAAGTTCCTTTCATGAGGATTTGTGGTAGACAGAATTCTAAGATGGCTCCCAAGATCCCTACCCACTTGTGAACACATTCTCTATAATCTCCTCCCCCTGGGTGTGAGCAGATCTCATGAACATGATAGAATTTTACTTCTGTGATTATGTTATATATTGGGTTAATGGGATTTGCTGATGTAATTAAAGTCTATAACCATTTGGCTTTGTGTGCGTGTGACTGAACAATATTTATTCGTCTACCATACTTTTCTTCACATCTTTAAATTACATCTTTCTACAACTGAGTTCCTCAAAGCTTTCCACAGTCTGTGTCATTCATTAATTTATTCATTAAATGATCTTAAATTTAATGAATTTAATTTATTAAATGAATAAATTAATGGAGTGTCAGCGGATCCAGGCATTGTTCTACAGTAATGAGTGAAACAGATAAACATCCATGAATTCAAGAAGTGTATATCCTAGTGGAGTAAGAGAGATAATAAACAAAAATATATGGTAAAATTACATAGCACTCATATGAGTGCTATGGACACAAGTGAAGCAAGAAAGGAAAGAAGGAGTGCCATGATGAGGGGCCCAGTTTGAAATTTTAAATAGGTTGGCGAGTTAAAGACTCAAGTAACCAATTGGCTTTGAGATAATCAAAGGGGAGGTTATTTTGGGTGGATCTGGCCTAATCAGGTGAGCCCTTTAAAAGGGTTCAGGCCTTCTTAGAAGTCAGAGAGATTCTCCTGTTTATCATGAAGAAGCAAACTGCCACATTGTGGAGAAGGCCACATGGACTCTAGTAGTTGAGGCTTCGGTTCTACGGTTGCAAGGAGCTGAATTTTGCCAATAACCAGTGAGCTTAGAAGAGGACCTGGAGCCCAGATGAGATTGCAGCCCTGGATGACACCTTGATTTCGGCCTGGTGAGATCCTGAGCAGGGGACCCAGCTAACCTGTACCCAGATTCCTTACCCATAGAAACTGTGAGATAATACATGTTTTCTTTTAAGCCAATGAGTTTGTAATAATTTGTTATGCAGCAGTAGACTACTAATACAGGATTTAGTGATAGCAAACTTCTTCAGTGTTGTTTGAAATGCCTTTATTGTACCTTCATTGTTTTTAAACTTCAATAGAAGTACAGTTGATTTAAAATGTTTCAGGTGTAAAGCAAAGTGATTCAGTTACATATATATAATTTTTAAAATTCTTTACCATTATAGATTATTATAAGATGTTGAATATAGTTCCCTGTGCTATACAGTAGGTCCTTATTGTTTATCTATTTAATTAAAAAAATTTTTATTTTATATTGGAGTAAAGTTGATTTACAATGTTGTGTTAGTTTCAGGTGTACAACAAAGTGATTCAGCTATACATATACATATATCCATTCTTTTTCAGATTCTTTTCCCATAACGTTTATTACAGAATATTGAGTAGAGTTCCCTGTGCTATACAGTAGGTCTTGGTTGATTATATATTTTATATACAGTAGTGTGTATACATTAATCCCAAACTCCTAATTTATCCCTCCCCCCAACCTTTCCCCTTTGGTAACCATAAATTTGTTTTTGAAGTCTGTGAGTCTGTTTCTGTTCTGTAAATAAGTTCATTTGCATCTTTTTTTTTTTAGATTCCACATATAAGTGATATCATATGATATTTGTCTTCCTCTGTCTGACTTACTTCACTTAGTATGATAATCTCTAGGTCCATCCATGTTGTTGTGAATGGCATTATTTCATCCTTCTTATGGCTGAGTAATATTCTGTGGTATATATATACCACATTTTCTTTATCTGTTTATCTGTCAGTGGACACTTAGGTTGCTTCCATGTCTTGGCTATTGTAAATAGTGCTGCAGTGAACATTGGGGTGCATGTATCTTTTCAAATTAGAGTTTTTGTCTTTTCCAGTTATATGCCCAGGAGTGGGACTGCTGGATCATATGGTAACTCTGTTTTCAGTTCTTTAAGAAACCTCCATACTGTTCTCCATAGTGGCTACACCAGTTTACATTCCCACCAACAGTGTAGGGGGGTTCCCTTTTCTCCACACCTTCCCCAGCATTTATTTTTTAATTTTTTTGGCACACCGTGTGGCTTGTGGAATCTTAGTTCCCTAGCCAGGGATCAAACCCATGCCCCCTGCAGTGGAAGTGTGGAGTCCTAACTACTGGACTGCCAGGGACTTCCCCCCAGCATTTATTATTTGTAGACTTTTATTTTTTTATTTTTGGCTGCGTTGGGTCTTCATTGCTGTGCATGGGCTTTCTCTAGTTGCAGGGAGCGGGGACTACTCTTCATTGTGGTGCGCGGGCTTCTCATGGTGGTGGCTTCTCTTGTTGCAGAGCACGGGCTCTAGGCATGCAGGCTCAGTAGTTGTGGCACACAGGCTTAGTTTGAAGGACTGTCTTGAAGAGACAGTCTTTTCTCCTTTGTATATTCTTGCCTCCTTTGTTATAGATTAATTGACCGTAAGTGTGTGGGTTTATTTCTGTGCTTTCTATCCTTTTCCATTGATCTATATTTCTGTTTTTGTGCCAGTGCCATACTGTTTTGATTACTGTAGCTTTGCAGTATAGTCTGAAGTCAGGGAGTGTGATTCCTCCAGCTCCATTCTTCTTTCTCAAGACTGTTTTTGTTATTCAGCATCTTTTGTGTTTCCATACAAATTAAAAAATTTTTTGTTCCAGTTCTGTGAAAAATGCCATTGGTAATTTGGTAGGGATTGCACTGAATCTGTAGATTGACTTGGGTAGTATGGTCATTTTAACAATATTGATTCTTCCAATCCAAGAACATGGTATTTCTCTTCATCTGTTTGCGACATCTTTGATTTCTTTCATCAGTGTCTTATACTTTTTGGAGTACAGGTTTTTTACCTCCTTAGGTATGTTTATTCCTAGGTATTTTATTCTTTTTGAAGCAATGGTAATTGGGATTGTTTCCTTAATTTCTCTTTTTGATATTTTGTTGTTAGTGTACAGAAATGCAACAGATTTCTGTATATTAATTTTGTATGCTGCAACTTTACCGAATTCATTGATGAGCTCTAGTAGTTTTCTGGTGACATCTTGAGGAGTTTCTATGTATAGAATCATGTCATCTGCAAACAGTGACAGTTTAACTTATTTTCCAATTTGGATTTCTTTTATTTCTTTTTCTTCTCTGATTGCTGTGGCTAGGACACCCAAAACTATGTTTAATGAAAGTGGTAAGAGTGGGCATCCTTGTCTTTTTCCTGATCTTAGAGGGAATGCTTTCAGCTTTTCATCATTGAGTATGATGTCAGCTGTGAGTTTGTCATATATGACCTTTATTATGTTCAAGTATGTTCCCTCTGTGTTTATTATCTGGAGAGATTTTAATCATAAATGGATATTGAGTTTTATCAGAAGCTTTTTCTGCATCTATTGAGATGATTATATGGTTTTTATTCTTCAGTTTGTTCATGTGGTGTATCACATTGATTGATTTGTGGGTACTGAAAAATCTTTTCATCCCTGGGATAAATCCCACTTGATCATGGTGTATAATCCTTTTAATGTATTATCATGTCATCTGCAAACAGTGACAGTTTAACTTATTTTCCAATTTGGATTTCTTTTATTTCTTTTTCTTCTCTGATTGCTGTGGCTAGGACACCCAAAACTATGTTTAATGAAAGTGGTAAGAGTGGGCATCCTTGTCTTTTTCCTGATCTTAGAGGGAATGCTTTCAGCTTTTCATCATTGAGTATGATGTCAGCTGTGAGTTTGTCATATATGACCTTTATTATGTTCAAGTATGTTCCCTCTGTGTTTATTATCTGGAGAGATTTTAATCATAAATGGATATTGAGTTTTATCAGAAGCTTTTTCTGCATCTATTGAGATGATTATATGGTTTTTATTCTTCAGTTTGTTCATGTGGTGTATCACATTGATTGATTTGTGGGTACTGAAAAATCTTTTCATCCCTGGGATAAATCCCACTTGATCATGGTGTATAATCCTTTTAATGTATTGTTGGATTCGGTTTGCTATTATTTTGCTGATGGTTTTTGCATCTATGTTCATCAGTGATATTGGTCTGTAATTTTCTTTTTTTGTGTATGATATCTTTGTCTGGTTTTGGTATCAGGGTGATGGTGGCCTCATAGAATGAATTTGGAAGTGTTCCTTCCTCTGCAATTTTTTTTGGACTAGTTTCAGAAGGAGAGGTGTTAACTCTTCTCTAAATGTTTAGTAGAATTCACCTGTGAAGCCATCTGGTCCTGGACTTTTGTTTTTGGGAGTTTTTAAATTACTGATTCAGTTTCAGTAGTGGTAATTGTTCTGTTCATATTTTCTCTTTCTTCCTGGTTCAGTCTTGGGAGAGTGTACCTTTCTAAGAATTTGTCTGTTTCTTCTAGGTTGTCCATTTTATTGGTGTATAGTTGCTCATAGTAGTGTCTTATGGTCCTTTGTATTTCTGTGGTGTTGGTTGTAACTTCTCTTGCTTCGTTTCTGATTTTATTGATTTGGGCTCTCTCCCTTTTTTTCCTGATGAGTCTGGCCAAAGGTTTGTCATTTTTGTTTATCTTTTCAAAGAACCAGGTTTTAGTTTCATTGATCTTTTCTATTTTTTTAAGTCTCTATTTCATTTATTTCTTCTCTGATCTTTATGATTTCTTTCCTTCTACTAACTTTGGGTTTTGTTTGTTCTTCTCTATCTAGTTGCTTTAGTTGTAAGGTAAGGTCGTTTATTTGAGATTTTTCTTGTTTCCTGAGGTAAGCCTGTAACACTATAAACTTCCCTCTTAGAACTGCTTTTGCTGTATCCCATAGGTTTTGGATAGTTGTATTTTCGTTTTCATTTGTCTCTGGGTATCTTTAAATTTCTTCTTTGATTTCTTCAGTGATCCATTTGTTGTTTAGTAGCATATTGTTTAGCCTCTATGTGTTTGTTGCAGTTTTTTATTGTATCACCTTCATATTTGAAGACAGTTATTTTCTCTTATCCTGTTGAAGATAATATTTTTTGTCTCTGGCTCTCATTGTTGCTTTTGAGAAATCAGATATTAATCTAACAGTTACTTTGTAGGGAATCTGCCTTTTGCCTCTTGCTCCTTTTAAGATTTTATCTTTGTTATTGTTTTTCTACAATTTCACAAGTATAATTCCAGATGTACATTTCTTTTCACTTATTCTGGTGGGAATCCCTTGGATTTTCTGAATATGAGGATATGAATATATACTGTAGTTCTCTTTTTAAAAATTAATTAAATAATTTTTGGCTGTGTTGGGACTTCATTGCTGAGCGCAGGCTTTCTCTAGTTGTGGTGAGCAGGGTCTACTCTTTCTGGTGTGCGGGCTTCTCATTGCAGTGGCTTCCCTTGTTGCGGAGCACGGTCTCTAGGTGCACAGGCTTCAGTAGTTGTGGCACACAGCCTCAGTAGTTTTGGCTTGCAGGTTCTAGAGCACAGGCTCAGTAGTTGTGGTGCATGGGCTTAGTTGCTCTGCGGCATGTGGGATCTTCCCAGACCAGGGATCGAACTCGTGTGTCCTGCATTGACAGGAGGATTCTTAACTACTGTGCCACCAGGGAAGTCCCCTTCCCTATATTTTAAATCCCCCTTTATATTTTTAAAAACAAATTAAAGGGCTTCCCTGGTGGCACAGTGGTTGAGAGTCCGCCTGCCGATGCAGAGGACACGGGTTCGTGCCCCGGTCCGGGAAGATCCCACATGCCGCGGAGCGGCTGGGCCCGTGAGCCATGGCCGCTGAGCCTGCGCGTCCGGAGCCTGTGCTCCGCAACGGGAGAGGCCACAACAGTGAGAGGCCGGTGTACTGCAAAAAAAAAAAAAAAAAAAAAAAGCTTTCTTTACATACCATAAAATTGGTCTATTAAAAAAAAATTAAACATTCATTTTATATATGGTAACTGAAAATTCCAAAATCAGTAATCTTTGCAGGTTTGAATAGTTTATGGCAGCTTGTCTCTTTGTGTGTTTAATGGCTTTGTACCCTCATGGTTCTTGGAACTCTAGCTGTAGGAATTATTTGATGCCTGGGATTAAAGTATATTCCCCAGAGAGGGTTTACATTTAGTTTGGCCAGGTTTCTAGGAGAACTATGCCAATTTGGACCACTTTAAATTAAATTTTTGTCTTGGAATTTTTTTTTTGGCCACTCACATGCTATACATTCTGCCCCCAAACTTGTGTGAGTACAAACTTATTGTTCTGAATTATGTGAGAATTTTCCCCCCACTACACCTTGAACCAAGGATGAGATAGATAGGCTTTTGTCCTTCCTGTTTCACTCTGTGGGGCACCTTTTTTTGTTCTCTTAAGTTTGCTCTCTGGGGGTGTTACTCTTTGACTACCCTGGTTTTATATGTGTAGGGGATAGTTTTCCATTTCAACGTTCTCTGCTCAACCCCCGATTTTGTCTTCTGTCCCAGTTCATGGCCCTTTAAACCCTGGTTCCAGATCAGGAAATGGCTTAGCAAATGCTGGCTCTAATTATCATCTGTGCCTTGGGATTCATAACTTCACGTCATCTCTAGCTTCTGAGGAATTCCCTTACTTTCTGACCAGTTCATTCAGGCAATACAAATAGGGGTGTGTGTGTGTGTGTGTGTGTGTGTGTGTGTGTGTGTGTGTGTGTGTGTGTAATGATCCAGCATTTATAGTTGCACTATATCAGGTGGAATTTCTGTGACATTTAGTCCTCTGTAGTGCCAGAAATGTGAGTGTCCAGTTTTTTTCTTCCTTTCTCCTTCCTTCTTTTTTTTTTTAACATCTTTATTGGAGTATAACTGTTTTACAATAGTGTGTTAGTTTCTCCTTTACAACAAAGTGAATCAGTTATACATATACATATGTTCCCATATCTCTTCCCTCTCCTTCCTTCTTTATTTCCTTCTTTTGCATTTGGATAATCAATTGTCCCAGCACCATTTGTTGAATAGTGTCTTTGCCCCACTGATTTTTTTTTTTTTTTTTGCGGTACGCGGGCCTCTCACTGCTGTGGCCTCTCCCGCTGCAGAGCACAGGCTCCGGACGCGCAGGCTCAGCGGCCATGGCTCACGGGCCCAGCCGCTCCGCGGCATGTGAGATCTTCCCAGACCGGGGCACGAACCCGCGTCCCCTGCATTGGCAGGTGGACTCTCAACCACTGCGCCACCAGGGAAGCCCTCCCCCACTGATTAATAATATAAATTTTCTCATATCAGAAATTCATGTGTATGTGTTTGTTTTAGGTCTGGATTTGTTTCTGTTCTTAGCCAGGTTTTTTTTGCCCGCAAGCATGGCTTGCGGGATCTTATTTCCCCGAGCAGGGATTGAACCCAGGCCCTTAGCAGTGAAAGTGCAGAGTCCTAACAGCTGGGCTGCCAGGGAATTGGATTTGTTTCTGTTCTAATGGTCTGTTTCACTATCAATACCACATTGCCTTAATTATACAACTTTAAGCACAGCCACCCCCTCAACTGTGTTCTTTTTCTTTAGGACTTTCTTGGCTATCTTTGGCCCTTTGCACTTCTCTACAGATTTATTTGTTTTCAAGCTCCTAGAATATCCTGATAGGATATTGATTGGAATTATTTCAAATATATATATTAATATGGGATAACTAACTTCTTTATGACATTAAATCTTCCTGTTCACGAATGTGCTATACTGCATTTATTTAGGGTATCTTTATTGTCTGCAAATATGATTTTATAATTTTGGGTTGTGAACATATTTTGTTAGGTTTATTACTAGATGCATCAGTTTTCTTTAAAATATTGTATTATTTAACTTTTCATTGTTGGTTATAGAAATGAAACAGATTTTTTATATTGATTTTTTTGTATCTAGCCACCTTGCTAAATATTTTTAATCAATTCTAATAATTTTCAGATTCTTTTGGCATTTTCTGTGTATCTCATCATATCATCTGTGAAAAATGACAGTTTAACTTCCTCCTTTCTAATCTTTATGCCTTTTATATCTTTTTCTTACCTTACTGTATTAGCTATGTCCTAAAATACAATGTTGTTTAGAATCAAAGATATTGGGCATCTTTGTATTCCTGATTTTAGACAGCTTAATGAGATCTTATATTATTTCAAGGGTCTGATCTGTTTTACAAAAATGTCCCTACTTGTAGATATGTTTTCTCTCATGGTTTCTAAAATAGAACTTGTGTAGTCCTAAGTCCCCACTGTAAGAGTGATTTTTTTTTTTTTTTTTTTTTTTGGCGTTACGCGGGCCTCTCACTGTTGTGGCCTCTCCCGTTGCGGAGCACAGGCTCTGGACGCGCAGGCTCACCGGCCATGGCTCACGGGCCCACCCGCTCCACGGCATGTGGGATCTTCCCGGACCGGGGCACGAACCCGTGTCCCCTGCATCGGCAGGCGGACTCTCAACCACTGTGCCACCAGGGAAGCCCCAGAGATGTTCTTTTGAAGTATCTCAGAGTCAGCTGGAGGCTAAAAAGCTTTATTCAGATTTTGATATTTAGGAAGTTAAAAATATCAAAAAGGTTTTAAAACACAACAGGATCATAGGTCACTGAGAAACAGTACTTATTCATTTAACCAAAGTCACAAAACGATTAAAAGAAAACAAATACACATTACCTAAGGGCACAGAAATTTACATAATCTGTTATCAAAAGGAGCATTTCTAAGAGAGAGATCAAATTCCAGTCTTGCATTAGTTTACTTAACAAAACCCACTTACTTAGGTAACTTCAATCGAAATTTAGTTAATCCTGGCCATGTATAAAACTTTCTCAGTATAATGTAATTCCATTCCTCATACCTTCTTAACTGAAAACACACATTCTACCATGCTGAAATGTTTTATTATTTTCAGTAGCTTTAATTATATATTTAAATTAGAATCCCCGACTCTTAAAAACCTTAATTTCCAGTGACAACCAAGAGGCAAGTAATAGTTACCAAAATCTGGAGAAACTATTTTAGATGATTTTTAAGACATAATTATTCTTATAGCTTACCTAAAAGATCTTATTTCATTTATATTTACTTTAATTTCATCATATCAAGTTATTTTTCTTGCTGACAAATTTGCAACAGATGTAACAAGATTTCATTTAACTTTTATTAAACCTAGGTGCAGTGAAAGTACTATACATAATGCTGATGGCTCTAAAGACATGTCTGTATTAATTAGATCAACACACTTAAACATTAATACCAGGTATTAATTTCATACTAAATATGTCCCAGTTCACGTGAACCTGAAACTCATTTAGCTTAATTTCTCTTGTATTTAGAATTGTTTGGTTTGTAAGCACTTACTTTTCTTTAAGCCAATTAAATAGGGCTCATTTACAGATTAACCTCAGCAATGTTATCCAAAGACAAAAACACATACAAACACACAAACAAACAGAAAGACATCATAGTTCTCATTTCAAAAGTTCAGCCCTGAGTCAGGTACAGCAATGTAAAACCCATCAGTTTACAAAAGAGGTTGCATTAAAGTTGGGTTTCTGGCAGATGGAACAAATCAAGCTCACTTGTCTAGATGGCTAAACCCTTTCTACTAATATTTATGGAAAACAAGTCAAGTTCTAAATTACTGTACCCTCTTTTTCAAAATTTGCATTTTAAAAAGATGGCAGAGATAAGGGTTTTTGAGAAAACCAGATAGGACATTTGTATCTAGGCAAGATACAAGCAAGTTTCCCCTTTGTTTAATATTTACAAGCCTCTTAAGATCACCCGTATTTATTAGAAAATCTATCAACTTGTTCCCCACTGTCAATGTTACCTGTGGCTCCTGTGGAGAAATCAGAATTGCAAGCCTCAAGTCCAAGGGAGTGTCCTGGCCTCTTACAAGATATTGGGACAAGGGAAATTGCCCTTCTGCAGAAGTGGCTCCCAGTCCAAATTGGGTGTCCTGTCAGGTCTTAGATGGTGATACTAAACCAGGTCCCTGTGCCCTGGGTGTTACCATAGAAACTTCTGTTTGATCCCCTTGGGTAGGGGAAACAGGAGGCAGTGAATATGTTGGTGGCATGGTCGGGGGGGGGCAGTTGGAACAACTGCTGGTGCAGCCTGCTTGGCCACTGGGGGAGCTGGATAGGCTGGACGGGGGTTTAAGTTTTGAAATAACATGTCCCCACTCTCATTTTTTTCTCTTCCCTTGTAGAACCGGTTTCCCCTTGGGTTTTCTTTCAGACTGCTGCACCATAAGGTGGCAGCCCTCTGATTCCTTTTCCTCCTGATGCAATAGCATAAATGCTCCTACATATGGAATCTCATCTCTTTTCCCTGCTCTTTTGCAGAACATTTCTAACTGCGAGATTGTATAATAATTGAGTGAGCCATTCAGGGGCCATCGTTCTTCTGATCCTAACATATATTGGGTCCACACTCTATTACAATAGTACATCATGTCTTTCTTAGTCATAGGCTCACGGCTGTTTTCCCCATTTATATTCCCCAAAGGGTTCTCCTTTAGGATAGATGGAGTATTTTCCACTTTTAAAAGTTTGATGACACCAAGACACAGAATACGCCGACAAATTCCAACACAAAAGGTAGAAACTCTAGCATCGATGCACACAAAACCAAGACAAAACCAACGAACTAGTTCCCAGATCGAGTAGACTTACCCTACAAAACCAATGAAGTAGTTCCCAGGGAACCAGTTCCCAGAATCGGGCAGAGTCCAACAACAATTCCCCCCTCCAGCAGAGTACACCAACCAGATTGGCTTGTCCCGTAAAGGAAAAGCCCAGATTGAGGTGGGGATATGTTTCTGGCGTGCATGCTGGAGCGACTTACCCTCCAAATTGAATCAAGTCCATTGACTCGTAGCACCAAATTGAAGTTTGTCTGTTCCTTGCTTCAACTGCCAAGTGCTGGGATAGCCAGTGCCGCTTCAGGGAATTTTGAAGGGAAGATCCTCAGGACAAATGGTCCTGGCAGCTGCTAGGGCCTTGCCTCAATATTCCCTGACCGGGTCTAGCTAGACACGAGCAAGGCTCCTGGTTGGCTCGCTAAATTTGTTGCCGAGTCCAAGCTCGCTCTGCTCGCTGCACGACAGGCCAATGAATTGGAGACGAGGTGTTGAGGTAAGGAATACGACTTTATTCGGAAAGCCGGCAGACCGAGAAGATGGCAGACTAGTGTCTCCGATAAACCATTTTATCTGGGTCTGGATGCCAGTTTCTTTTATAGAATCAGAGAGGGAGAGGCGGTGGGGAAGTAAAGTAAAAGGGCCATCAGTCTTGCAAAACATCTCCTGGAATGACCAGCCTCAGTGAGGGGATGTGTTAGTTTCTTTTTTCTTGCAGCCATTCACAGGTGGGCAGGGTTTCGTGAGGCAGGCCATTATGTATGATTATAATAACAAAAGACAAGAAAATCAAAGTTTAAAGTCAAAGAAACAGATCCAATGTGGGGTCCGATTTAGTTCTTCCCTGTCACACACTTAAAAAATGAGATGAAGTGGGATTCCCTCCTTTTTAAAAATGTTTTTAGAGCTATTAAAAAACTTGCATTTACACAATAGTTGATAAAAATATTCCTCTGGATTGTACCAGATGGGAGACAGGGACCACTGATAGGACCGGGTGTTTGATATTAATCAGACTTGGCTTCTTTTTTACCTGCTTCATCAGAGGCTGGTCTCTCATTTTTATTTTCAACATTTTCTGCAGGTAAGTCTTCTTTAGTCTCTTGGTGAGCCACTTCAGCCTGTTTTCCCTTTGCTCCCTTTTCCCCTTTGTTTGCACTTTTTTGCCTGAAGATTTATCCTTTCCTTCCACCTTTTTGGCTTCGTTTCCACTTTTGCAGAAGCTGTTTTAGCCAACAACATTGCTGATCTCCTGTTGGGCTCCTCCTTCTCCGCCCCCTCGGCAGAGCTGACTTTCCTCTTGGGCACCTTGGCAGCGGGGCGGGCACGTGCTGGGTGCCTGCGGGCCACAGCACGCCACGAATCTTCGTGAAGCTGGGTTGCCTGGCCGTGATGCCAAAATCTTGGCTTTCTGTGCACCAATGCCTAAAAGAAATACGGAGAAGAAGTTTTGGAGGAAGGAGAAAAAGTAGTTTTATTCTTTGCTAGGCAAAAGGGGGAACACAGCAGGCTAGTCTCAAGAACTGTGCCCCCCCACCCCCCATAGGGAAAGGTTTTTATAGCTTGGGTCTCATGGTCTGGGGTAGGTGATAAGGCCCAAAGTAATTAAGGTCTTGCATTTCTTTTCTTCTGAATATTCATGGTCAAAGCTGGCATCAGGCAGCTCAGCAACCGGGTCTGGTGTCCCTGAAGTTATCAGCTGTGACCTTCTTTCTGAAATGAAGAGTGCTGCAAGGGTGTGTAGGAGAAGAAATGCCAGGTGCAAAGGGTAATTCATATGGGGTCAGAGAGTAATTGACTTTGCTAAGGACAAGTCTAGCTACACGTATTTATAAGTAGTAACAGCTAAAGAATAACAAAGATTGCTCAACACTTTCAGGCCTGGGTATGCTGTTTCCCCAACCTGTTCATTGTTTACTTATTTTCCTTGTTTATCCAAAAAGAAAAGTCTCATTTCTATTTTTACTGCAACAAATACCCCGCTGCTAGTTCATTCCCTCCACATCAATGAAGGAAGGGAAATGGGCCTTGCATTCTTGTCTGGCTGAGGATAAACTTCAGTTTTGCTCCATTTGACAAGCACCAGCTGTCCAGCCCAGGGGCCCATCTATCTCCTACTTCAGCCGCTGCCACTCCTGCCACCCATGTTTTCTTTTTTTTAATTAAAACATGCCAAAGTCCATTACGTAAATTTGCATAAGGGCATGAGAATGCCTGAATTCCCATATGATAGATAATACTGAATAGCAGCAAATTTTAATTTTTTCCTCAAGCTACCTGACGAAAGATGGTTTACTAGTATTGTTTTAATTAACAGCTTAGCACTCAAAAGCGTAGCCACCCTCTGGGGGAGCCCTTTGCCCAACGCAAAGGAATCCTCGGGCTCCTCTCTGTGCTGTCTACCCTCTGCCTGCAGAGGTCGCTGGCCACCGCTCGCCTCTCTCCTGTGGTCCTAATCGGCTTCCCGTGTACAGTGCGCACGCGCATATTTCGCTCCAGGTGTCCAGCTTTGTGCCTGATCGAAGTCTTCTCGGCCGCGCTCAGCGCGCAGTGTTTAACCCGGGCTGGTCTTCGGGGGAAGGGTAGCGTGTTCCCCCGACCCAGAGCGCCTCTGGGCCTCAGCGGCTAGAGGGCCTGGGACGGGCCTACAGGGGTCGGGCGGCACGGCGGGCAGCCCATGCGGGCGGGCCCCCGCTAGGGCTTGGGCGTCGGTCGTCGGTGGGTCCCGGAGCCGGGCGCGGAGCCCCTGACCGGACAGGTACGGAGGCGGCGACCCTGGAAACTGCCTCTTCCCCCACCGTGTTCGCCAGGCTCCTGGCTGTGCTCTGGAGGCTCGGCGCTCGCCTAGGGCGCGGCCGGGAGCCGGGTGTGCGGGGCAGGGGTCGGTAGGGGTGGGCCGCGGCGGGGGTGGGCGCCCCCTGGGTCTGGGCTGGTCCGACCCACCTGAGCTCTTCAGCCTGCCCGTGTGGTGTTCTCCCGGGGTCGAGTGATTGCATGTCCGAATTCCTCCAGAACTGCAAGGGTTCCCCTCCTTTCCTGGGAGCATCCAAGGCACCCCTGAACCCATTCCAAGCTACAGGTTTCCTGTGGGGCACACGGTTGAGAAGTTGTGTCAAACAGAAAAACAAACAAAAAACAAAGCGGACTCAAGGTGGGGGCCTGGATATGCGTTTGGTGTGTCAGTTTCCCATTCCTGGCGTCCTCCTTAACTGGCAGGCTCCCCCTTGAGCAGTCATCTTGCGCATCCCCACAACTAAATCACACAGATGACGAACTCCACTATTTTTAAGAGGCGGTGATTTAGAAACTTACCCTCACTTATTACAGTGTGGAGAGCAGCAAGCCCATCTTGACCACTTACTTGGTCCAGTATGCTTAAGGTACTGAGAATCAAGGAGCTATGAGGCGGAGATTGAAGTTCTTTAGCTAATGTACGGGCGAAGCCCAAGGCCCGGGGATGTTAGCGATAGTAGTTAAGGATAACTTTTTTTTCAAAGACATTTTGTGCTCAAATATGTTCAGAAACTTCACGGTTAAAGTTTTCTCTACTACAGAATATTTTGGAACTTTCAGTATGCTACTGATATTTTTATCACGAATTTCCCACTGGAAGTATAGTATGGAGAGTTTCCCAAATTTGAACGGAAAATACTGTTTTTCTTGGGTGTTACCTCTGTTTAACATATGAAACAGTTTGGGAAATGGAGTTCCAGAATTAGAAACTCAAGGTTTGGAAGGGGCAGTGTAGGTCAGTGCTTTTTGAACTTTAATGCTGCATACACAAAATCTGTTAAAGTACAGATTTTGGTTAGTTCTGAATTTTTAACAAGTTCCCGGGTGATGCTGATGCTGCTGGTCCATGGACCACACACACTTCAAGTAGCAAGGGTTTTCACTGGATTGATAGAGACCATGTTCTGTTCCCTGCTCTCTAGAGCAAGCTGTGCTGCCTTGAATGATCACTTCCCCTGTCCAGACCTATAAAATAGGAGACTGGATTAGAAGATCTCTCAGGTTTCCTTCAGACCTAAAATGTGATTCTAGTCCAGTTACCCTTGTGATAGTTGAATTACATCTAAAATATCCTTGCCCTATGCCCAGTTTGGGCTTGAACATTTCTAGTAATGGGGAATTTACTGCATGTAAGGCATCCCATTTCATCGTGGCATAGCTCAATAAGGAAGTTTTTCATATTGCTAAAATACACTCTGTAACTTCCATCCTGTTGGTACTAGGTTATCTCTTAGAATCAAACAGAAAAAAAAGTATAATCCCTCTTTCAAAGGTGACTCTTGGGGGCCTGTGCTCCACAGCAGTGAGAGGCCCGCGTACCGCAAAAAAAAAAAAAAAAAAAAAAGACACTTAAAAGTGTGAGATGACAGTGTTTCTACCAAGTTTTCCTCAAACTGAATTATCCTTTATTTTTCCATGACATTGTTTCAAATCCCTGTCTCTTAAATTTAGTCCTTCTGTGTGGAGTGTGGTGGGGCTGTAGCTGGACTTTGAAGGATGGGTGGGGCTTGCAAAACTAGGGAAAGCATCCTAAGCAGCTGACAGTGGTCCAGAGATGACACTGCGTATGTCAGATCCAGAATTGTTTGATTCAAGTAAGAAATGGTATGTCAGTGAAAGATTTTGGGCAAAGCAATGTTTTAGAGTGTGTAGTTGTTTTACTGTGGTATATAATGTGGTTGGAAATGGGGAAGGAGAGAGGCAGGGAGCCAGATATGCTTAACATATCAGTAAAGAGGGCTTAGGTTGATGATAATAGTAATGCCTTCTATTTATGTATAACATTTTACAGATTACAGAACCTTTCACAGACAACCTTTCCTGTGAGGTAGGCAGAGCAGCTGTCAACCAGTTTTATAGATGAGTCACCAAAGAGTAAATGATTTGCCTTAATTCTCAAAGCTGTTACATGGCAGACCAAAGTGATGACAGTGGTAATGGAGGAGAAAGGAAGAATGCAGGAGGCAATACTGAGGAAGAATTGATAAGATGGGCCTGAATCAACATGAGGGTACAAAGGAAAAGAAGTTGTTAGGGAGGAGTCAAAATAGTTGGGAAAATCATAATACATGATCGACAACTGCCATAGGTTGTACTTGCTCAGATCTGTCATTGTTAGTGGCTGTTTGGAGTTATAGGTTGGGAGGGATTGTGGTAGAGGATTCCTAGGTTGTTTAGCCTGTCTATTGGTACTGGGTGGTGTGTGGGCCTTGGGTTAGCTGTCCCATACCAAGGGAATTGAGGACTGGATCCTCAGTGTCCCCTGAGAAGGTAAATGCTGAGCAATTGACTGATTCAAATCTATCTTAGGGTCCTTGCCATCCTGGAGTTTCTGAATTTTGTTTTATATAATTTTTCTTTTGAAGTTCCAGCTAGTATTAGTTGTACTTGGCTGATGGACAAATTGGCTATCCAATCTGACCTCCCCAAGCTCCCACATATCCACTGAGGGTTTCACTGAAGCAGAGACTGGACCCTTGTCACTCCCGAAGCCACGCTAAAGCTATTTTCCCAGAAGATCTGCACTTCCCCTAGAGCCTAGAGGTCTCGGTCTCTCTCTCTCTTTCTCTCTTTCTTTCTTTCTTTCTTTCTCTCTCTCTCTGGTCCTTTTACCCTGGAAGCATATGAGGTTGAGATTTATTGTTACTACCAAATTCCATAGGACCTGGAGCTGTCCCTGCACTTTTAGTTTCTTAGGCTCTTATCTGGTGAGCAAAGAGCTACATCTCTTGGGGTGTATGTGTGCCTGACTGTTGTACTTCCCCCATGGTGTCTCTGGGAAACCTGTCAGAAGCAACTTATATCCCTAGAGCCTGGTGTTGGTACAGGCTTCTATTCAACATTGAGTGTCTTCTGTGTCCAGTGCTTAGGGTACTGAGATGAATTAAAATTCTGTGCCCTGGAGGAATTCACGATGGCATAAGGGAGACGATATTGTGAGTAAAATGCGATCTTGTAATAGAGATATTTCCAAAGTGTTGTGTGAGGGCAGAGGAGGGAATGACTAGCTCCACATGGAGACATCAGGGGAGTATTCAGGAAAGAGATGATAAGTAAGTTGAGCCTTGAAGACGAAGAGAGAGACTTGGTGACGTTTGCAACATTTGCAGAGGCATAAGATAGATAGATCCAAGTGGCTGGAATCTAAGAGAACTTTGGGATCAAAGGAGAGGTGATTGATGAGATTAGATTCATAATGAGGCCAGGTTTTTAACGGCCTGAAGTTCTAAGATTCAATTTTATGGGAGGAAAGCCACTGGAGATTTTTAGGCAGGGAGGTGTTGTGGTTATATTTTGGAAAGCTAATTGTGGAAATAGACTGAAAGGGAAGAATCTGGATCCAGGACATCAGGAGACTCTTGTAGTAACCTGGGCTTGGCTTCAGGTTGAATTAAGGATTAGTGGGGATGGGAAGGAGGGGATAAATTGGAGATTGTAGAGACAGAGTTCACCTGACGTAATGACTAATTAATTGGTTGTTGAGAACAAGAGAGAGGGAGTTGTTGAGGATGACTCAGTTTGCTATTTTGGATCGATGGTGGTACCAGTAGTAAAGGGGGAGTATAGACGAGGAACATTTGCTGGGGGAAGCTTCTGTGTGTTTTGGGTCCTGTTGAATTGGGGCGTCTGTGGCGCTTAGCAGATAGGTGGAAATGTGGGTTTGGAGTTGAGAAGAGAGTCTGTGTCTAGGGGTGGTAGATGTAAGTGGTAGTTGATGCTGTTGGAATGGATGAGCCTAGCCATGCTTATAGAAGGCTGAAGATAACAGAGGAGATGACAAGGATTGGTGGGCAAGGTGAGAGAGAACGTTGTCCAGGGAGCTACAGAGGAAGAAGTTGCAGGAAGAGAATCAGCAGCCTCTTGCTACAGCGAGGTCAAGTAGTATGAGCTTGGAAAATGTACTTTGAGATTGGGCAGTTAGGAGATTGTGGTCACCAGGGCTCTTTTATTTTTTTAGTGTGAGCAGCTGGATTGAAGAGTGGATGGGAAGTGAGGATAGGGAGGATGTACTCACTTTGAGTAGTTTGGGAAGGAAGGAAGGAAGGAAGGAAGATGGTGGCAGCTTGTGGAGGAGTAGCAGAGACTAGAGACATTTTCCTAGAATAGAAGTCTTGAGCATGGGTTATCTGATGATGTGTAAGAGCCAGTAGAGAGGTTGCATTTGAAGGCACAAAGGAAATGATGATTGCAGAAGAGGGTGGAGGGTTGTCTCTGAAAAGGAGACATCATTTCTTTTGAAGAGGAAGGACAGAAGAAAGGAAAAGAATGTAGGAAGAAAGAGGCAATGATGGATACACCTGAATTTGCAAAGGAATTCTTATCTAATAGGTTCAACTTCCTTTCTCAGCAAGGTTATCTGCTGAGGGGTGGGGGTCCTGGTGTGGGCTCGGATAGGAACAGGGACTTGAGAGTGGTAAGGGAAACTTGAAACTGTCCAGAGAGGAAAGGGAAAGAGAGCAGAGTTGAGATATGCTCCAAGAACATTGAGTACCCTCCGAATTTGAATCCTGCACTGTAGGCCTCTCTTTCCTCTTCTTCATAATAATTATGGCTGACTTTTATTGAGTGCTTCATACCAGGCACTCTTCTAAGTGCTTTTCAGGCATTCTCTCGTGATTCTGACAACAACCCTGTTAGAAAGGTATTGTTAGTATCTGTGTTTTACAGAAGGAGAAATTGAGGCATGGAGTATTACTTACACTTAGTAGAACTTATGTCTGATGAATCTCTTACGTCTGCAGAAATGGCATTCCTTCCTTGAGGCATCAGAGAAAGGCAGAAATTTAATCCCAACTCCCAGTTTCTGGTCCTTGAGGGGCTGGAGTTTAGGGCTGCTAAGGAGGGCCAGTCTGTGGGTATGATAGTGGCCTGGGTGAACAGGGTGGTGGGGTCACTGTTGCTGCTGTATTTTTACAACTACGTACAGAATTCTGAAATCCTTGTGTGATTTCCCAGCAACCTGCCTAGAAAGACAGGTGACTGATAATGATTTGTTAGGTACTGCAGGCTGAGACCATGTCAATTGAGATGGTGAATAAGAAAAGAGATCTTGTCTCAGTCAGCCAAAAAAAGAATTTTTACTGCCAGTTATGGGACTAGGCAGACCTATGACCTTACGTAATAGCATAGATTATTAACACTCACCTTTGGTGTTTTCCCTGTTGGTGTGATAGATAGAAATTGTAGGTAAGGTGCACACCTGACTTGAGTGAAAGTGGAGAATGATGAGGTGGCATGGGTGGAAGAGAAATGGACTTACCTTTTCCTGCTGCAGCCACTGGAGCATCATTTCTGTGTCCTTCCTCTTGATGTTGCCATGGATACGCCTTTGCGTGGTGACTAGAGGAGATTGATTTCCATTATGATCAGATGATGACGTGGATTTAAAAAGAGAAAGGACAGAATGCTCTGCTTTTGGGGAGTGGCCGGTGAGCTGCCCAAAAGGCAGAGCCCAGCACAGCCGAGGTGGCTGTGGCTTTGTTGGCTGCTTTGGCTTTTGCTGAAGTTGTGAAATGGTGCATCTCTCTCTTTAGAGCGCAGGCTCAGGGTTCCCTGTCTGCAGGGTCCTAGTGCCAGGTACTTGCTGGTTGATCATGGGGAGAAAGCAGCAGGAACTTCGAGTAGGCTATTAAGTAGGACTGCTGCTAGCTCTGGGAGGGTTGCAATTCTTTCTATTTTCAAAGAACATTTATTTATTTATTGGCTGCTTTGGGTCTTTGTTGCTGCCCGTGGGCTATCTCTAGTTGCAGCGAGTAGGGGCTACTGTTCGTTGTGCGGGCAGAGCACAGGCTCTAGGCGTGCAGGCTTCAGTAGTTGTGGCAACGGGCTTAGTTGCTCCATGGCATGTGGGATCTTCCCAGACCAGGGATCAAACCTGTGTCCCTAGCGTTGGCAGGCAGATTCTTAACCACTGCACCACCAGGGAAGTCCCGGCTTGCAATTCTTGAGTACCAGGCTGCAATCAAGTGCTTGTTACCTTCCTGCAGAAGCGCCTTCATTGAGGATATGAGGCATATTGTGTAGCTTTCCTTCCTGGCTCTTGGAGGTCTGGGCCCTTTGGAGGTGGGCCTGGTAGTCATTAGGTATTCCGAGGGGAGGGGGATATCCTGGGAGGGGGTAGACCTGTATTCAGTTTGAGAGTAGGCTACAGAAATTTCTGGGGATAATGAAGAGCTGGAGAGATTAAAAAAAAAAAAAAAAGTCTCTTTAGGGTCTAGGTCCTATCTGTGTGAGATCTGCAAGGCAGATACTGGAGTAGGACCTAGGAACAAAAGGCTCTGTTTATCTTCTTTAGGGGTTCCTGTGCATATCTGGCCTTCCAAGCTTCCAGTATCCCTTCTCCTTTCCTGACTCCTGAGGGACTTATATCCACACATATCCCTCCCCTACTAGTGCTTTTAGAGATGTACAACTTCACCCTTGTTATAAGAAAATCTGTATCTTGCTGATTACCTTTATGTTTCATTTTATCTCTTTGCAACCAAATCGAAATACCCTGTGCCTAATGCACTTCAGTTCAAGTGTGTGGACCCTGCTGTCAGACTGCCTGGATTTCAGACCTCTACAAGTGGGATCAGAGAAAGCAAACAGTTGGGTTAGCCCAGGATCAAGGTTTGGTAAGGTGAGACAAGAGGAGGTCAGGGGCGTAAAGGATGCTGGGGTACCAGTAAAAGCAAGGTAGATATGGTGCAGGCTGGGTGCCGAAGAGGCTTTTCCTCCTTACTAGTTCCTCCTTAATTCCTAATAATCCACTTCTTTTCCTGTCATCTCTGAAATGTTCTCCGAGACCACTGGTAATCTATTTATTAGACACAGATTTCTTTCCCTCCTCTCTTTCCATTTTCCTAGACTTTTTATTAGTATTTAATATCATTGGGGAGGAAAATGGATTAGAAATCCAGGGAGTATCTGTCTTCTGGCTGAGGTAGCATGTAACTCAGACTTGTCCTATGTGACATGGGGTGGAGCCCAATGGTGCTGTTGAAGGATCACCTACCTGTACAGCTAGTCAAATGTGCCCCCCTTCCTACTCACATGTGCCCCGCTGGCTATGAGACTTAGGTGAGTTGTTTGACTTCTGAGACTCAGTTCTGTCACCTGTAGAATGGAAATAGTGGAATCCGTGTTGTCTGCATCACAGGTTCATTTTGGAAGGAGATCGTGAAATACACGTGTTAGTGGTCACAGTTAAATTTGCCTCTGAGAAGGCCCTATGACTTATTTTCTCTCTCTTAACATACTCAGTTTCCCGTCCCAATTCTGTTGTTATCAATCATCACTCTCCTATTATTCCTGCTTGAAAACTCCCAAGTTTATTCATTCCTTTTCTTATCCATGCATTCATTCATCCATCCATTTATTCATGCAAGGTTTGAGTTCCTACCGTATGCAGTTGTCATTGATGTACCCTCTCGGTAATGATGAAGACAATATCTACAATTTGTTGAACACACATTCTGTGCTCAGCACTGTACTAAATGCTTTACTTCAGTCTTATTTAATCCTCACAACATCCCTGTGAGGTAGGTATTATTTCCCCCTTTTTTCAGTTGAGGTAACCAGGGCTCTGAAAATATCTTACCCAGAGTCGTACACATGAGGAAATAGGAGAACCAAAGCTGTACCCAGGTCTGTCCATCTCCAGAGCCCATACAGGCCTGCCTGCTGCTTCTTTCCCCATGTCTGATCTATCATAGGGCCTTCTCGGGGCTTTTTTGTACTGTCTCTGAATTGGTCCATTTCCTCTTCCCTCTCTTTTTCTCTCATGAGCCTGGCTCAGACCCCCTCACCCCTTGCTCATTACTGCCATAGCCTCCTTGCTGTTTTCCCTGTCTTTATCAAGTTGCTCTTGCCTCCACTCCATTCTGCTCTCTGCCACCTGTTTGATCTTCCTAAAATAGTTTTCATTATGCCCGTCTCCTGCTCAGGAAGAGACTGGCTTCCTGTTGTTATTGGATCCAGTTCATCTATCTCTACGTGATGTTAAATTCCCTGACTATCCATATTTACCTTCTAATACATCTCAATGTTAGTGTTAATTCATTCAATAAATATTTGACTTCATGAGCTAAGAGTGATGGGATCATAAAGAAGAAAAGTTGAGGAGTCTGCTTTAAAAGGCTTACAGTTTGATAGGAGAACTCATCAGAATTCACTAATTCAGCCAAGCTAGTCATCTTTAACTTTCCCCAGTCAAGCAAAATTATTCGTGTCTCTACTCATACTGTACTCACAAATTACAATGTTTGTAGGCTTTTCCTCTCCACATATCCAAACAAAAACCTCATGATTCAAGGGATAATCAAGTATCCCTTTTCTTTTTAGCTTACCTTTTTCCTCTCTGTAATTCCTTATAATATTTATCGTCTAGACATTTTATTTTAATACCTATACAGCTTCTGCATTTTTTTACAGAGCACTTTTTTGTGTTTTATCTTATTTGAGCATTAATGTAGATTTGGTAGGTGATAGTCCCATTTTATAGAAGAAACAGCATCTAAGAAGTTAGGTGACTATATACACTTGTGTGGCTAGTGAGCTGTGATGTTGTTCTTGGATGTGCACTCTTTTGAATGTTTGAAGGTAGTGTGGTCCAGAGGAAGAGCATGGCTTTGGAAGCCTAGAAATATGTGTGGTATCAATGAAGAGAGTAAAAAGTGCAGAGGGTTCTGGTTCAGGCTTTGGTTCCAGTTACGGCTCCACTCCTTGTCTTCTCTGTGACTTCAGGGAAGTTGCTCAGTTCTCTAAGCCCTGTTTCCTTGTCAGCATTGTTGCTGGCTTGCCTCTTATGGGGTTATTTTGATGTCCAAATATGGATAACTAACTAATTAGCTAACTTTGCTGAGTACTTACTAAATACCAGGCAATGTCCTAAGTGTTTTACATGGATTATCTCAGCTAATCCTCACAACAGCTCTCAGAGATGTTCTTTGTTTCCAATTGACAGATGAGGAAGTTGAGGTACAGAGATGTTAAGTAACTGGACCAAGTTTATGTAGCTACCAAGTGGTGAAGCCAGGGATTGAATGTAAGCAGCCTGAGTCTAGAACCGGTATTCTTAACCATGGTACTATACAATTGTTTTTTAAGGTGTTCTGTAGACTGTAAAGTGTTCTGAACATACAGAAGTCCAGGCTGCAAGGAGCTGCATGGCCCTGCCCACCTGTGTAATGGTGAATAGGGAAAGGAGGGGGCAACATGGAGATTTTGCAGAGGAGGAGAGAAATGGTTTCCTAGGGGGTCTGGCCAGGATTGGAGATGTGGAGAGGTGTTTGGGGGCCATATATCTGGCTGTTGGCTCTCATTCTCCTATTAGGCTATCTGGCCTGCCTTAGAAAGAGGGTGGAATGGAGGAAGACCCTGTTCAGCCAGTGAAGCCCAGTGCAGACAAGACAGGTATCCCTCGGCCCAGGGGATCTACATCCACACTGTACCCGGTAGAGCCATAGATCAGACCCCAGGACAACCTTGTTTGCTACTTAGGGGCAGGGACTGTTGGTTTCTAGCCCATTAGATGGATAAATGAATGAAGTGGTTACATAACCCTCTTGAGACCTCTCACTAGAATGCATAATCTTAATTAAATTAAACATTTAAAATTATAAAAGTAATATGGTTATTAAAGAAATTTTGTGAAAAATAGAAAACAAACCATCTCATTGTTTCTCTTAAGGAGATGCCTAGGAGGCAAGGCCAAGAGTACAGGGGACAGGTGGCTGAGGTGAACTGGGCACTGCCCCCACTTGTAGGGGGCAAGTGGGGCAAGTGGGACTCTCTTTTTCTGACCACCACCCTTATTAATCCGTTTGAACCTGATACTCTTAGGGTTCAGAGCCTGGCCCTTTATAACAACTAGAAGGGAGGAAGAATGACCATGGCAACCTTTGCCAGTGTTGCGGGAGCTGGGGTACTTGACTTGCTTTGCTGTGTGTGTGTGTGTGTGTGTGTGTGTGTGTGTGAAGTTGCCTCCATTGCTGCCTTTCCTTTGCTGTGGGCAGGGGGCCTGGCTGCTCTCGCCCAGGGTGAGATTGAAATTCAGACCCTAATCACGTGGGTTTGGACCTGACTTCAGAGTTTAGAAAGGGGAAGGAGGAGGAAGAGCACCAGAAAGGGGTCGAGAGACCCTTACTTTGGCTGTGTGAATGTGTCACTTGATGCTTGTGGGTCTGCTGAGGCCTCACATCCTGGGGGTGGGAAGGGTGGCAGTGACGGTGAGGGGGTGCAGATTAGGAGGATCAGCAGGGCTGATCCCAGCCGTAGGACAGCAGGGCTGTCCCAGCAGTAGGACAGTGTACTCTAGAGGTGAGTGTTGAGGGTCTTTGGCGTGGGCCTAGTCCCTTATATGCTGTCCCTCTTGACTGGCCCAGGTGAAGCAAGGGGGCACTAGGACCCAGAGGCTAGCTCGATTCCTGACAAGTCTAGAGCAGCACTAGCGCAGAGTGAGACTCATCAGCTGGCAAGCAGGATTCGGTGTCTCTGGGTTCAGGAATCCTCCAGCAGCAGAGGGGACTTGCTCCTCAGCCCCCATCTCTGTCCCCACCCCTACCCCAGTAGGCCACCCAGGGAGGTCCATGGACTGGGGAGGGCCACGCTTGCTGGCTTCTGTGTTTGTCCATGAGGGCCTGGAGCCCTGACCCTCCTGCCTAGGTTTCTGCCTTTTCTCTCTGTCTTTGGCCAGCTGGGGGAGGGGGTAGAGGCCGGGTGAGCAACATGGCCCAGAGCAAGAGGCACGTGTACAGCCGGGTAAGTGGCCCTGATCTGGGATGGCCACAGGAGGGCTTCTGGAGAAGGCCTTGGGTGGCTGTGGACATTGCTGTGGGGGGTGGGGAGACAGGCGGGAGCTAGGCTGGGGCCACTCGCGGCCCTGACCGTGTGGGACTGCACAGGCTTCCCTTCACAGAGTTGGGCCCTCTCTGGGTACTGGTGAGGCCTGACCTTTGACTCCAAGTGGACCTCAGGCCAGAGGTTCCTGAGGGGGCCAGACTATCTTGGGGATTACGAATGGGGTTGGTGGCTTGGAATGGCCTTTCAGTGAAGTCTTTCCTTAGAGCTGCTTTGTTGTTTGTCACTCGCTTTCTTGCTCTTCTGACTGAGATTGAATCTGTAGCCACTGTTGCGTCCACCTGATTCTGAGAGGCTTTATTAGGGTTAGGAGGTTGGAGAGCGTCTCTGAGTTTGGGGCCAGCCCTGATGTTACTGTCAGTTCCTTTTATTGTCAGGTCCGTGAGAGCCACTCGGCTGTCCCAGGTATGATTTGGCCTCTCGGAGCCCCTGGGAACGGTATCCTCACCTTCTTGGATGAGCTGTTTGGGGAAGATAGTTAGGGAGTCACTGGCTCTGGCAGAGCTCTCTTATGAAGCCAAGTGGGGGCATCAGAAGGGGGCCCTGTGGAGTCTTCAAGGCCATCCTGTCACTTCTTCATGCTTCTTTCTCTGTTTGTTGCAAAGCCCCTGGTTCATAGAGCTGCTATTGCTAAAAATGGCTTAGGTGTGATTTTTTTCTAAGCCATGGGCCTGTTTGGAACCTAATTTCATGTTGTCGTGTCATCACGGGTATGTCAGAAGATGAGAGCTTCCCAAGGACAATGTTTAGTCTATCCCCTTACCTTGTCCATTATCACCGTGGATAGGGTGAAAAGCCATCCATTTGAACCACTGGGCAGAGTCTGGGGGACAGATGCGGGACAGATCTGAGGTACCCGATTTACATGGCCTTTATTTTTCTCTTTATAGCGACATAGCATGAGTGAGGGATCTCCAGAACTTGTGGTTAGAGAGTTGATAGAACAGGGCTCAGGCCAGGAAGAAGGGAGTAAATCGTTGGATGGGCTTGGTGAGGCATCTAGGAGTGTGCTGGTGGGGGCGGGGGAAGTCAGGTCAGGAAGGAGTGGTAGTGACTTAAGGGCTGGAAGGAGGCACAGTTGTGTGCCCTCAGGGAGGACAGGCAGCAGTAGGGAGGGAACAGGATTCTGTGGGGTCACTCACTGACTCACCTGTCTTCCCAGCTCAGACTTTTGAGTCAGGCACTGGGTTGTGGGGAGCCTGGTCTAAACTGAGTTATTTGTTTGTGCTTCATTCCCCTCCTAGGGGACAGTGCTCCTTGAGAAAGCAGCTGTGTGGGGTGACATTCACAGATCTAGCAATGAATTCTGATTTATTAAATTTAAATATAATTTCTTGAAAATTCTGGCAGATTCCAAAGGCGTTTGGAGAAGTTTTAGAACACAGCACTGACATTTTTCAAAAGGGAATTTGGTGGTGGTGGGGGGGACACTTTACCTTGAGAATGGGGTTCAGGGAAGTGACTTTTGATCCTTTTTCAGGCCAGGATCCTGATTGGGACCTTTCTTATATATTAGGATGACACCGTTGACCTGAGGCTTTTAACTATGTATGTTTGCATGTGTCTTTCAGACTCCCAGTGGCAGCAGAATGAGTGCGGAGGCAAGTGCCCGGCCTCTGCGAGTGGGCTCCCGTGTGGAGGTGATTGGAAAAGGCTACCGTGGCACTGTGGCCTATGTTGGAGCCACGCTATTTGCCACTGGCAAATGGGTAGGTGTGATCCTGGATGAAGCAAAAGGCAAGAATGATGGAACTGTCCAAGGCAGGAAGTACTTCACTTGTGAGGAAGGGCATGGCATCTTTGTGCGCCAATCCCAGGTACTCATCTCCTGCTTCTGTGTGTGTGTGTGTGTGTGTGTGTGTGTGTGTGTGTGCGCGCCAATCCCAGGTACTCATCTCCTGCTTCTGTGTGTGTGTGTGTACATGCTTTGTTGCATGTGCGGCTGGTGTGTTGGTGCTTGCTCCCTTTTCCTGGGCATGAGCATAAGTCTCTGGTTGGTAGAGTGGGAGGTAATGGGGGAGGGAAGATTAAGAGCTATTCTTAAGGAAGCTGCCCTGTACCCCAGGTTTGCTTAAGGCCTGGGGAGGGGCCCATATTACATCCAGCCTTGATCTAGCTATATTGAGTCTATTCTGTGGCCTCAGATCCAGGTATTTGAAGATGGAGCAGATACTACTTCCCCAGAGACACCTGATTCTTCTGCCTCAAAGGTCCTCAGAAGAGGTAACAACCACCCACTTAAGTTGCCTCCTCACATCCAGGAGTCCCCAGGACTTCTCCCCAGAACAAGGGGCCACAGTGGACCCTGAGAGTTTCCATCACCACCATATTCCCTTGTTATATCTTGCCTAACCTGCCATGATGTTCTCTGCCTCTACCCCTCTACATAAACACACGCTTTGTTTCTGTTTGCATTCTACAGAGGGAACTGACTCAAATGCAAAGACCAGCAAACTGGTAAGTGGTTACGGGTGGGGGTGGGAGTAGTAGAGGGAAGAGGGAGAGGAGAAAGAGAGGAGGGAGACTCAATACCAGGCAGGTAGAAGCAATAGATGAGTAAACTGAGTTAGCCTTCCAGTCTCCATCCTCCCTGAGAAGGAAGCTTTCTGGTTATGAGTTGCTGCTTTAGGTGTAAGGGTGGTATCAGGGAAAAAGCTGTTAAGGCCCAGAAGTTCTGGATCAATTGGAGCAGAGGCTGGGGGTGAAAGGGAGGACAGGTCTGACCCCAGTAGTGTTGTTGCCAACTTCCGACCTTTTGGTATCCAAGGCTGCCAACATCTGATGGGTGTAGGGTAGGGGTAAGGTAAGAACTGGAGAAAGAAGGTGCTTTCTTTTTCACAAGTGAATGGAGAGGAGCTGGACCCTCTGCCACCTGTTTTAGGCTGTATGCCAGAGGGCCTGCTGGAGTCTCCCTCCGCTGCTCTGCGCAGGGTGTGTGAGGTGGGGCTTCAGACTCTCCAGCTGCTCTGGGTCAGGGTGTGGGCCTCTTGGAAGCTGATCCATAAGGGAGCCCTCATCTCACTTACCCTGGATTTGACAGTGATCTGGCTCCCCCCATACCTGGGTATGCCTGAGTTGGTCTTAATACCTACACCCAAGATATCTGGCCAGCTAGCACAGTGTGATGTTTTACTCTGTTCTCTAACTCTGCCCTTTCCTACTCCTCACGCAGCGGGGCCTGAAGCCTAAGAAGGTGGTGTGTTTACTATTCGTGCCTGGGTGGGTGAGGGCCATGAGCCCCCTCCCCAGCTGTCCTGCATGTCCTTGGGCTGCATGCATGTGTGTGTGACCCTGGGGCTGGGATGGCCAGAGGAAATGGCAGCCTTGGCTTTCAGAGTTCCTTTGAGGGGTGCAAGGACATCAGGCTCAGGTAGTACTCATTAGGGATGATCCTCATTCCTTCCCACACTCCTGCCCATCGCCTCAGGACGTCTAGTCAGAGACTCCAGGCATTTGACTGTAAACAGTAGCACCATGGAATAGAGCATTTACTGGGTTACAGTGGATTCTCACTTAGCCTCAGCTTGGGGGCAGTGGGAGGAGAGACTGGGGGTCTGGAGGTGAGGAAGGTACCAAGTGAGGTGGTTAGGTAAGGAGGTGGGAGGTCAGGGAACAGAGCACAGGAAGAACAGTCCTGAGTTGAAAAGCCTGTGTTGTTCCTATCTCTAGGTGGGTACTGCCATGAATGCCCACCCTCACTGTGCTCTGTCAGTCTTTCACTGCCTCTTCCTTCCTCTGGTGGTGTGCCTGAGGCCCACCTCCCACACCTCCCACACCCCTGAAACTCTTTTAGTCTTAAGTTGCTGCCATGACCACTTCCTCACACCAGCCCTTGCCTTGGGCCTATGCCCATGCTGTCTCCGACCTGCATGTGCCTGTCAGACCTGTATGTGCTGTGCTGTATGTATGATTCTGTGATTTCCTTGTCACCAGCCTGTTTCAGGCCCTTCTGACCTTGCATGGAGAGCTACTAGATTGGGGCAGTGGAGGGGAGAGTAAAACATCTTTTTTTTGACTTCTGGTTGGTGGGGGTCCTCACTTTGGAGTTTTGCCTTGGAAGAGAGAACATGATGGTACTTGCTTTGGGGTCCTGGCTTGGGAGGGAATGGGGATATAAAAAGGAAAATAATTCTCAAAAGGATGCTGGACCCATTCCAGACACTTGGCTTCTTCCCTTGATTATTGGCTCCGGGTTGGGGTTCCCATCTCACATCAGACCCCTGAATAGAGAAGAGGATGGACCTGCAGTCCGATATCTATGGAGGAGTTCTGGCTGCACTCTGACTTGACCCTGAGAAGGGACCTGAGCTGTGCCCAAATCTTGGGGTTTTGGCGGCTGCCTAGGGAAGTGTGGCAAAGCCTAGCCTAGGCTGCCTGTGCTGGGATATAGCACCTTCTTGGCTCACGATGCAGAGTGTCAGTCAAGTAGTCAAGTCCTCCCCTAGGTCTTCCTCTCCAGTGCTTCTCTCACAGCACATCACTTAGCCCAGGGAACAGGGAGCTAGCGCCAGAACAAAAGAAGGAACTTTGAGGAGGAGGGTGGAAGAGAGAACCCAGATGTCTCTGCAAGGTGCCCAGTCCTTTCTGGAAGCCCTTTAGAGACAGGTTTTAACCTGACTACAACAAGGGTAGAGTTGGGAGAGGAGCCAAACACTGTCATTAGAGCTGCTGCAGCCCAGATGGAATGTTCCCCAGGTTTCTTAGTGTGCCCTGCAGAGCTGATGCAGCAGGAGTGCTGTGGGTACATGTGCCTGATGAGCCACCATAAGGGTATTGTCCATGTGTATGAGACAGAGCAGAGTTGATGGGGTTGTGGACAGAGGGGAGTTTGAGTATGAGAGAGGCCTGATGAAGCAGTGAGGCCCTGTGTCCCTGTGCAGTGATACCCTGGTCCCAGAGAGGTCATCCCAGAAATGGGATGGCCCCTAGCCCAATTTCTTGGAGCAAATTCTTGGGGCGGGGGGAGAGGGAAGGAGAGGGAGGAGCCAGAACCTGTTCTTTGGAGGAGGAAGCAGGGCGGGTTCAGCAGAGGACTTTGTCCAATCATGAGGAGGAGGAGGAGCCATCAGAGCCTGGTGGTTGCTAGGTGACTGAGGAGCAGTGTCTCCACCCCTAGTGGAGCAGAGGAGGGTGGGTGCATGACGTCAGGTGGAGCTGCTGCTGCGGCCACTGAGGCTGCCATCAGCCTAAGCTGGCAAACTAGGCCGGGTACCTCTCCGGTGCCTGCCGGAGCCTGGCTGTCCCCACTGCGCACCTGTGGGGGCTTCTGCATCTGAGCTGCAGCCATTTGCCAGCTGGGCAGCTGCTGGTCTGGGAAGCTGAGGCTGCATTGTTGGGATTTGATGCACTAATCTCCTGTCTCCGCCGCCTTTCCCTCTGTTCGGTCTCTTCCCCCCCTCCCTCCCTCCCTCCCTCCCTCCCTCCGTCTGTCCTTCCTCTGTGTTTGTCCATCTTCCTCTGTCCTTCCTTCTCTCCTCTCCTGGCTTTCTTTGGTTTTCTGCAATGATGAGACAGGCACCGACAGCCCGAAAGGTACTCTTGCTTGCTCTGGTCCTGCTGCTGGGTTGCCAGCGTGATGGTGGCAGCAGGCTGCTGGGGTGGGGGTGGGGGCTAATTGACTTCCTCTGTCTACCTGGTTGGGGGAAGAGGATGGTGATGAAGGTGGGGGGCAGGGAGGGGTGTGTGTCACTGCCATGCCCCACAACCTGGGCATTTGCTCCCTGACCTGCCTGCTTTTGGCTTTGAATCTGTGTTCTGGGCCTTGTACCCAGTGGCCTCACAAGTTTGGGCTTCAGGCAGCTTTTGCTGCAAACTGGCTCCGGATGCATTTCCTATGCTGGGATATAATGGCAGAATCTTGGGAAGCAGGTCCAGATGTCTTTGTGCCTCTAGCAGGCCTACCTCACCCAACCTTTGCTAGAATGACTCTTGGTTGTAATACCAGCATCCCTGCCCCACTGGGGTTTGTGTCAGGGGTCTTTCCCTAGAATAGTTTTTTATACACAGCTATGGAGGCTTAGCCCAGGGTAGTAGAGGTGGGTGTTGGTCTCCTTGGGAGACCTAGAAGCAGGGCCCAGGCCAAATCTTGCCTTTGCCAGAACTATGAGACACTGGGTATCAGGAACATTATTTGGGAGTTGGAGTTTATCATCTGTATCACTTTGCAGTAATCTGAGGGGTTTCTGGATTTGGTTTAGGGCAGTAGTTTCCCTATGCTGCTGTCCACCCTCCCCCTCTTTTCTTGCAGCTGGGTGGGGTTACTTTGCTGAGCTCTGGGCTTCTGGCTCATGCAATATTCATGGTCCTGACACCTGAGCCCTCTGCCCTGGGGAAGGGAATTGCTACCGGAACTGGTCCCGGGGAAGTGGGTGGGGGTGGGGTATTCAGTAGCGCTGTTCTGCCTTGGGGGCCTGATCTCCCTCTGCTGGGTTCCTGTCGCTCACTTTGGGCTCGTATCTTCATTCTTGTCACATGGTATTTCTAGGGAGTCCTCTGTGGAGTCTAGCACTTGAAGGAAGGGGCTGACCTGGGAAAGTCCTTGGGAGTGGTGGGTGGGCGGGGCTCTGGGCTAGAGTGGGAGAGGTTGTTGCAGAAGGACTGGTCTTCTCTACCAGCTGCTGTGTTGGTCTCCTGTGGTTCAGCCTAGGAGACAGAGACTTCCAGGATTTCCAGGGTGTCTGAAGGGGTGAGGTCTTCAAGGGTAGGACAAAGGTGGGAGAAGGAACTAACGGGAAATAGGAGTTCTGAGTTCCTGGAGTAGGAACGAGGTGATTCACTGGATGAAGGGGATGGGATGGGGATGGGGGAGGAGTGGTGGGGCCGCTAACCCTAGCCTCATTTCTGTTGCTTCTGCTCTCATTGCTGTCCCTTTTGCTGTCTTTCTGCCATTATCCTTTCTCTCCTGACTACTTCTCCTCTGGCTCCTGTTGCCTGTCCAGACTACAACCCGGCGGCCCAAGGTGAGGAAAAACAGGCCTCTGTACAAGCTACTGCTGAGTGTACACACACTCATGTTAGGCATGTGCATGTGTGTGGGCATGTGTATGAGCAAGTATAAGTTGATCACAGTGTATCCTGGGTTCTCTTAAGGGGAGTGAGGGGACTGAGGGTAATGACAGGCCCCTCCGGGGAAAGTGACTTCCGGCTCTTAGGAGGGTGTCTGAGCCGGTAGCTTGAGTGCAGAAGAGAAACGAGAGTGGTTGTGGTTAATCAAGGTATGCTTTCTTGAAGAAGGGCGTTTAGACCAGCTTGTGTGTGTGTGTGTGTGTGTGTGTGTGTGTGTGTGTGTGTGTGTGTAAATGTCAGGAGATAAGGAGGTGGGTGTATCTGTGAAAGACTTTGGGCTTGTGGTCTCTGAGTGTCAGCCCATCAGGAGAGCTTCAGGGCTCAGCACTGCAGAGAGGAGCATTGGGCAGGCCTGTCTGCTCCAGGGCCTCAGCTCCACAGGGGCCTGGGTAGTATCATCTGATTAGAGCCCTTGTGTCTTGGAGGGAGGGAGGTGACAGATGGGTTGGCTGTACTGACCTTGTTTCAGAGGGGAGCCAAGGATTACAACTTTCACCCTGGCTCTTTTACCTGCAGGGTCCCCTGAAGTAGATCAAGGGGAGGAGAATCAGCTTGATTTAAAGAGCTGGGGGGCCTAGTACCCCCACTTTTAGCCCAGCCTTCTCTGGGAACATGAAAGAGATCAATCTGTTCTTTTTCTCTGGGAATGACGCTGAGGCACTTTTTCCCTCTGGGGGAGGAGGGCACAGGCCCAGAGCAAAAATGGGATTGGGAGTATTAAGAAATTTCTAGAATGATCACAAGTGGGTCACAAAAGGAATGGTCTGGGGAGTAAGGGATTCTGCTCTAAGGGGTTGGTGCCAGAGCTTGGAGGAATGTGGGGTCAGTGCCAAGGGAGGAGCATTGTATGTAATCTTATGTCTTTTTCTGTCCCTTCCTCTCCTGCCATCCTCTCACCCCCACCCTGCCCCGGTCCTTTGTCACTATCTCTGACTGTGTCATTTTCGTTCTGCCCATCACTGTTTCTCTGTTCTCATTGTGCTTTGATACTCTCTGCCTTTTTCCTTTTCTGTCACTTCCCTCACCATATTCTCATATTCTGTCTTACTCTCTTTCACCACCCCTGTCCCCTACACTTTTTCTGGTCTGCCCCTACCCTGTCTGAATAGCCCACCCGCCCAGCCAGCACTGGGGTAGCTGGGGCCAGTAGTTCCCTGGGCCCCTCTGGCTCAGCATCAGCAGGTGAGCTGAGCAGCAGTGAGCCCAGCACCCCAGCTCAGACTCCTCTGGCGGCACCCATCATCCCCACGCCAGCCCTCACCTCTCCTGGAGCAGCCCCACCGCTTCCTTCCCCGTCTAAGGTAAGGTCTGGGGTTGGAGTGAAGAAGAACCAAGACACGAAAGGGCCTATGACCCCTGGCAGGGTCTTCGAAGTTTCCCAGGGTTGGGGGAGACCCAGAACTTGGATTAGAAGAGTGGAGGACACAGCATATAGGTATCCCATCGCTGACTAAGCTACCTTATACTCGCTGCCCTTCCACACTTTCCCCTTATGTATCAGGCTCTTCTCAGATGTTTGTATGCCACTTGCTTTGGCCCTGGGCCTGGAATGATGTCTGCACACATTCCTGTCCTTTCCACTCCAGCTCAGTCTTGATGGGGAAAACGGGGGAGGCTGTGCATAGACTGAAGTGTCTCTCCTTTGCAGGAGGAGGAGGGGCTGAGAGCCCAAGTGCGGGACCTGGAGGAGAAACTGGAGACCCTGCGACTGAAACGTGCAGAAGACAAGGCAAAGCTAAAAGAGCTGGAGAAGCACAAGATTCAGCTGGAGCAGGTGCAGGAATGGAAAAGCAAAATGCAGGAGCAGCAGGCAGACCTGCAGCGGCGCCTCAAGGAGGCTCGGAAGGTGGGACCTGGGATGAAGAGGGTGTCTGGGGAGGCACGGGGCCCAAGGAAGTGTACTGGAAGCTGAAACTGGAGCCTGGAGTGTCCTGTGAGAAAGGGTGCATGAGGCGGCAGCTCTGTGCTTGTACCCCAGCCAACCTCCACTCCTCTTCAGGAAGCCAAGGAGGCCCTAGAGGCAAAGGAACGCTACATGGAGGAGATGGCTGACACTGCCGATGCCATCGAGATGGCCACTCTGGATAAGGAGATGGCCGAAGAGCGGGCTGAGTCCCTACAGCAAGAGGTGGAGGCGCTGAAGGAGCGTGTGGACGAGCTCACCACTGACTTGGAGATCCTCAAGGCTGAGATTGAAGAGAAGGGTAAGGGGCCAGGAGCTGCTGGGGGCCAAATGGTGGGGTTGGAACTTTGTCTGAAAGTATTAATGGTTTTCCCCAGGCTCAGATGGTGCTGCATCCAGTTATCAGCTCAAGCAGCTAGAGGAGCAGAACGCCCGCCTAAAGGATGCCCTAGTGAGGTAGAGTCCTCTCGCTGCGCGGCTCACTCTCCTGTGAGCGCCCACAGGATGTGTTAGAGCGCCCACCACCCGGTGACTCTGACACACGCTCTCTCTCCCCATTTTCCCACAGAATGCGGGATCTTTCTTCCTCCGAGAAGCAGGAGCACGTGAAACTCCAGAAGCTCATGGAAAAGAAGAACCAAGAGCTGGAAGTTGTGAGGCAACAGCGGGAGCGTCTGCAGGAGGAGCTGAGCCAGGCAGAGAGCACCATTGATGAGCTCAAGGAGCAGGTCTGGGGAGCCCAGCGCCTTGCCCAGAGCATATCCACTGACTCGCTTTTTGGTGCCTTCTGTTTCTAGGCACCTTTCAGTCCTTCTCCTTGTTCCCTCTCTGTGACACAGGTGGATGCTGCTCTGGGTGCTGAGGAGATGGTGGAGATGCTGACAGACCGGAACCTGAATCTGGAAGAGAAAGTGCGGGAATTGAGAGAAACTGTGGGGGACTTGGTAAGAGAAGAGCAGACTCTGACTCATGACCCTGATGGAGGGTATTTGGAAGTGACTTGCTGAGAGAAGGGCTGACATGTGACCCCTGACCTTTGAGTAGGAGGCATGGTGAGTGAACCCACCCTGGCCTGCTACCATGACTCTGACTTTCCTTTGCCTCAACTCCCCTGTGGCCTCCCAGGAAGCAATGAATGAAATGAACGATGAGCTGCAGGAGAATGCACGTGAGACAGAACTGGAGCTGCGGGAGCAGCTGGATATGGCGGGTGCACGGGTGCGAGAGGCCCAGAAGCGTGTGGAGGCGGCCCAGGAGACAGTTGCAGACTATCAGCAAACCATCAAGAAGTATCGCCAGCTGACCGCCCACCTGCAGGTGCCTGCATACCCGCTACTCTCTGCCCACCGTCTCCCCAGGGCTCCCTGAGGACCCAGCTGTGCCTCATTGTCCGTCCCTGTTCCCAGGATGTGAACCGGGAACTGACAAACCAGCAGGAAGCATCTGTGGAGAGGCAGCAGCAGCCACCCCCAGAGACTTTTGACTTCAAAATCAAGTTTGCTGAGACTAAGGCCCATGCCAAGGTCAGGAAAGTGGGTGGGTCGCAGAGGGCTGCGTGTTGGGGACCCCAGCCTGGGTGTGGCGGTGGACTGATCTGGTGTGGGGTTCTGGGCTTCAGCTTCCTGGACGGGGGGGTGCTTTGTGTGGTGGTTTGGAAGACTCCTGGCCTGGGCCTGTCCTAGAAGCAGGGGATGTGGTGGAGCATGGCATGGTGGTTATGAGGCACTCTGCAGCCTGGCTGAGAGCCCACCTCCCTGTCTACCTCACAGGCAATTGAGATGGAACTGAGGCAGATGGAGGTGGCACAGGCCAACCGGCACATGTCCCTGCTGACAGCCTTCATGCCTGACAGCTTCCTTCGGCCAGGTGGGGACCATGACTGCGTCCTGGTGCTGCTGCTCATGCCTCGTCTAATTTGCAAGGTATGGTCTGTCAGTCACGTGCCCAACAGGAATCTGTTGGACTTGCTGTGAGCCAGGCACTGAGGATGCCAAGTGAAGTTAACAGTCATTGTCCCTGCTCACAGAGTTTATGATGTAGTGGAGGAACACAGTCAGCAAAGTCACAGATGGATGGATGTATATTACAGATGGCATGTCGTGAAGGGGAGGTAGCGTTTGTTTTTTTTTGTTTGTTTGTTTTTTGTGGTTTTTTTTGTTTGTTTGTTTTTTTCTGGTACGCGGGCCTCTCACTGCTGTGGCCTCTCCCGTTGTGGAGCACAGGCTCCGGACGCGCAGGCTCAGCGGCCATGGCTCACAGGCCGAGCCGCTCCGTGGCACGTGGGATCTTCCCGGACCGGGGCACGAACCCGTGTCCCCTGCATTGGCAGGCGGATTCTCAACCACTGCGCCACCAGGGAAGCCCGAGGTAGCGTTTTTGAGAGAGCACGGTTGGAGAGCTGATTTAGATAGAGGGATGTCACTGAAGGAATGACATTTGAGGTGAGACTTAGAAGATGACTAGGAGTTAGTGGGGAGGTAATTGTCAGGATAGCATTCTAAGTAGAAGGGTAGCAGGAGCAGCAGCTTTAAGGCGGGAAAGAGCTTGGTCCCACTGGTCCTGCCACCCTTTCATCCCCACATCCCAAATCTTCATAACCACCAGTAATTACATCATTACCCTTTCCCCATGTGATAGTCCCTGCCCATCTAAGAGCTGTTTCTGCTTTCTCCCACATGTATCCATGCCCCCTACATAGTTGCTCAGCTCTCTCTATTCCTGAGTCTGTGTTCTCCATCCTCTGCTCTGAGCCCCAGCTCTCTGGTGCTTCTTCCCACAGGCAGAGCTAATCCGGAAGCAGGCCCAGGAGAAATTTGAACTAAGTGAGAACTGTTCAGAGCGGCCAGGACTTCGCGGAGCTGTGGGGGAGCAGCTCAGCTTTGCTGCTGGGCTGGTGTATTCGCTGAGTTTGCTGCAGGCCACACTCCACCGTTATGAGCAGTAAGTAACCCCTGACCTCTACTCCAGGGCCACGGGTCCGAGATTGGCTGGAACTGAGATTGCCTGGTAGACCCTTGCCTCACAGGGCCCTTCTCTGGTCTCTAGTGCCCTCTCTCAGTGCAGTGTGGACGTGTATAAGAAGGTGGGCAGCCTCTACCCTGAGATGAGTGCCCACGAACGCTCCTTGGATTTTCTCATTGAGCTGCTGCACAAGGATCAGCTGGACGAGACTGTCAACGTAGAGCCTCTCACCAAAGCCATCAAGTACTACCAGGTCTGGAGCAAGAATTCAGCCTTGGCACAGGAGGGAGGGAGGGTTTCTTCTGCTGGAGGCTGTTGCCAGTGTAGCCAGGGTTGTATGTCCCAGGCTGATGGCTTGAGGCTTGTAGATGGACTCACCTTAGGATGCAGCTCCTTGAGGGTTTTGGATGCTCTCATACCTCTGGAGTCCCGTGATGACAGGGTCAAATTGCAGTTTGGGAAGAAATCTCCATTCTTCCAAGGCCTAAAGACTGTCTGTTTCTTTGCCATCCCTCATCAGCATCTGTACAGCATCCACCTCTCTGAACAACCGGAGGACAGTACCATACAGCTGGCTGACCACATTAAGGTGAGGTGTCTGGGCCAGTGGTTGAGCCCCTTATAGAGATCAGAAATGGAAGACATCAGATCACACCCTCAAGGGGTGTCACATAAGACTGGAACAGGGTCACTAAGGCAAGATCAGGGAAGCCAGAGGACCCACTTATGGATGGGGGCCAGCCGAGGGTGGAGACTTCTTAGAGATGGTGATGGGGCAGAAGGGCTCCTGTTGGGGGCTGACAACGACCTGCTTCTGTCCTCACAGTTCACCCAGAGTGCCCTGGACTGCATGAGTGTGGAGGTGGGACGGCTGCGGGCCTTTTTGCAGGTGAGAGCACAACTAGATCTATTTGAGCTCCTCTTCCTTTTTAGTCCCCACCTCCTCGCCCCAGCCCTAATGCTGACTTGGCTCTCTGTCTGTTTCCTATTCCCTGAGTAGGGTGGGCAGGAGGCTTCAGATATTGCCCTCCTGCTCCGGGACCTGGAAACTTCGTGCAGTGATATCCGCCAGTTCTGCAAGAAGATCCGGAGGCGAATGCCAGGGACAGATGCTCCTGGGATCCCAGCTGCACTGGCCTTTGGACCACAGGTTTGGGCTGTGAAGGGGGATGGGAAGAAAGCCAAGTAGAACCAGGAGGGGCCCAGCATGTCAAGATCTGGATATGGTCAGGGGACAAGAATGGTTTTGAGGTAGCTGGGAGCTGTGGTGCTGGGCCCAGAGTGGGCTCCTGACTCTGGCTTGTTGCACAGGTATCCGACACACTCCTAGACTGCAGGAAACACCTGACGTGGGTGGTGGCTGTGCTGCAGGAGGTGGCCGCTGCTGCTGCCCAGCTCATTGCCCCGCTGGCAGAGAATGAAGGCCTGCCTGTGGCTGCCCTGGAGGAGCTGGCTTTCAAAGCAGGCGAGCAGGTGGGCTGGGAAGGCTGGGCAGAAGGTGGTAATGGGGGAGTCAGGTGGCCAGTGTGGGGTTTTCACTACTGCCCTTGGCACCTGCAGATCTACGGGACACCCTCCAGCAGCCCCTATGAGTGTCTGCGCCAGTCATGCAACATCTTGATCAGTACCATGAACAAGTTGGCCACAGCCATGCAGGAGGGAGAGTATGATGCAGAACGGCCCCCTAGCAAGGTGGGTGGGGTAGCTCCTTGGAGGGGCTCCAGGGGCCTGGAGGAACAGGACTTGGAGAGCTGCTGGTAATCGTAGGAGGGAGGGCTGGGTGGCATCAGGAAGGAATCTGGGGAGCACCATCCTGCTTAGAAGGCAAGGAGAAGATTTTCCCTTTGACTGGATCTCTGAAAGGAGTGCCTTGATGACCTCCTCTCCCTATCCCTGTCCTCTGCCTCCTGTCCCTACCCTTAGCCTCCCCCAGTTGAGCTGCGGGCTGCAGCCCTTCGTGCAGAGATCACAGATGCTGAAGGCCTGGGCTTGAAGCTTGAAGATCGAGAGACAGTTATTAAGGAGTTGAAGAAGTCACTGAAGATCAAGGTGCAGATAGGGAAGGCTCTGGACCTGGGGGGCCAGGAAATAGCATGGGGCACAGGGAAGCAGTGAGTGTTGGTGATCATAACTGAGGGGGGCTGGGGGTTGAGTGGGGAGAAGTGGCACCTGTGATCAGTGGGAGTTCTCGTGGGCCCTCAGGAAGCTTTCTATATCATGGTCTATCCCAGGTCTCTGGGGGGCCATGGGAGGGTGTAAGGGAACTAGACGCTCTCTGCCCTTGTCCAGGGAGAGGAGCTCAGTGAGGCCAATGTGCGGCTGAGCCTCCTGGAGAAGAAGCTGGACAGTGCAGCCAAGGATGCAGATGAGCGCATCGAGAAAGTCCAGACTCGGCTGGAGGAGACCCAGGCGCTGCTGCGGAAGAAGGAGAAGTCAGGCACCTTCCCAGGCCCCTGTTCACTCCACCCCTCCCTCCTGCCAGCAGCTCCCTGCCGCCTAGCCCAGGGGGACAGACGCCATCTTCCTTCCCAACTGACATCCCCATCGTCTCATCCCAATCTGAGCCTCTTCTGCCCCTGGCTCCTCACCAGTAGGGCTACTCCAAGGACTCAGTTAGGACTGAGAAGGGGGTGTGGGGCCATGGGGAAGGGACACTGTCCAAGCCCAGATTCTCTTTCACAGAGAGTTTGAGGAGACGATGGATGCACTTCAGGCTGACATCGACCAGCTGGAGGCAGAGAAAGCAGAGTTAAAGCAGCGATTGAACAGCCAGTCCAAGCGCACGATCGAGGGGCTCCGGGGTCCCCCTCCCTCGGGTATTGCTACCCTGGTGTCTGGCATTGCTGGTGGTGAGTGCAGTGGAACAGGCAGCACTAGCCCAGAGGAGATTGGATGGCCCCCCTCCTGCCCTTGGCTTCAGTTTGACTTCTGCCCCCCTCTTTTCCCCCTGGATATTCAACCAGGGACATGCTTGCCCAGTTTCACTCTTTTTTTTTTTTTTAATTTTATTTATTTATTTTTGGCTGCATTGGGTCTTCCTTGCTGCGCGTGGGCTTATCGTGGTGGCTTCTCTCGTGGAGCATGGGCTCTAGGCACGTGGGCTTCAGTTGTTGTGGCTCGCGAGCTCTAGAGCACAGGCTCAGTAGTTGTGGCGCACAGGCTTAGTTGCTCCGTGGCATGTGGGATCTTCCTGGACCAGGGCTGAAACCCGTATCCCCTGCATTGGCAGGTGGATTCTTAACCACTGTGCCACCAGGGAAGCCCTCTGGCAACTTTCACCAAGTTTTTACTTCTTGAAGGTATGTGCAGAGTTCTGACCAAGGTGAGGCAGTGGGGCCTTACCAAGTTGTTGGTGAAGCTCAGAATTACAGTGACAATAGACTCTAGTAGATGTCCCTTTTGGGTCTACAGTCTGGCTTTTCTGTCCCAGCCCTGTATTCCAGAGGGTCATCATCCTGCAGCAGGCTGGGCTAACTGCTGTGGTATCCACAGCAGTGGATGGTGCTTGCTCTTGATTCCTCCTCTGCTTGGGCACTGCATTTTTTCTTCCCCACTGAGTTCACGTGGCTTCACCCTATAGAGTGGTTGTCTCTTCCATTGCTGAATTCTCCCAGTTTCACTTGGGGCTTGTGTTCTGACCTTTGCCTGGTCTCTGGACAGACCAGGCAAAGGCTCTTTGCCTGGTCGGGGCTCCTTACCTGGAGTTGTTCTGGCTTCCAGGCCTAGTCTCCTTAGTTTCCTGACCAAGGAGGCGGCCACCACCATGTTAGTTCTCATCTACCGTGTAATTTGGTTTTTGTTCTCTCTTCAGTTTCTTACTTACCCTTCTCACGTCCAGAAGACAAACTCCTTGTAATGGAATTAAACCCTCAGGATCTCTAGATCTCCCCTGCTGTGCTTGCCGTGTCAGCTGGCCTCACCTAGGGTCTTGTCCTCATCAAAGCCCCGCATCACTGGTGCCGCTTGACCCTGAAAGTGACCAAGCGTCTTCTTGACTTTAGACTCCTGTGGTGCAGACAGACGGCTATGTTCCTTGGGAGGGGAGTCTCCAGAATTACCGCATTGCGTTGTTTTAGCATAGGCTCTTTAAACAAATATTGGTTCTTAGTTTATGAAACTTCACACCAAAAAAGGGTGACTTTTGTCTCAGAGCACTGGGGAACCTGAGGAACATAGAATGTGGCTACATCCTCAGCTTAAGTTTTGCTGCTGGGGAGCACTGAGGGTGCAGGCCTATCAGGGTTTCAGGAGCGTTCGTCTGCCCTTCTGGGAGCTGGAGTCTGAGGCAGGGAGGCGAGAGCGGCTTCAAGCGCCTCCTGCAGTGCACACTCCCGCTGCCACTCTTCCTCACGCGTTGCGCCCTGTACCGTGGCCTGGCTCCCCTGTTCTGTCTTTCACGCATACTTGCTCTTTCCCCAAAAGTAGAGGCAGGGTCTTGTTAGAGAAGGTATGGTGATCAGGAAAAAATCTTCCTGCATGCCCAGGATTCCTCTGGTATGTCCCCCTCACTCCCAAATCATCTAATTCCTCTCTCCTCTTTTCCTGCTCCCCCATGGGCTATCCTGAGCACAGAAGAACAGCAGCGAGGTAGAGACCCATCCTGGTGGGGGGTTAACAGGGCTGCTGGGAATTGGGGCTGGGGGAGCAGGGTGAGACGGCCCCCTTGGGAGCAATCAAGACTGGAAGTAGGAGGGGATAAGGAAAGGGGATGAGTAGGAATGGAGCCCATCTTCAGCCTTCTGCACCTGGGGCTCATGACATTTGTTATGGTACCCATAGGAGGTACCTCTGGGCAGGCTCCGGGATCTGTGCCAGGCCCAGGGCTGGTGAAGGACTCACCACTGCTGCTTCAGCAGATCTCTGCCATGAGGCTGCACATCTCCCAGCTCCAGCATGAGAACAGCATCCTCAAGGTGAGGAGGTCACAGGGAGGATGGGTAGAGGTGGAGTGCAACTGCCTCATTGATGATAGATGGCAGGGCCTTCTATCACTTATTACCACTACCCTTCTTCCCCCTTCCCCCACAGGGAGCCCAGATGAAGGCATCCTTAGCAGCCCTGCCCCCTCTGCACGTGGCAAAGCTCTCTCTCCTACCCCGTGAGGGCCCTGGCAGTGATCTAGCTGCTGGAGTGCTGTATCGTAAGACTAACCAGCTGCTGGAGACATTGAATCAGTTGAGCACACACACCCATGTCGTGGACATCACCCGCACCAGCCCTGGTATGGACCAGCCAACTCCTGAGATGAAAAACACACCTCTTCCCCTTGCCTCAGGCAATTCCCATGCCAGAGAGGCTCTTCCTAGCACTGCCCTTTGGCCTCAGTGTTTGATTTGCTTGATTCACCTACTCTCTTACATGTCTACTCCATGAGCAGGTCCAGTATCTGCACTAATGACCCTTAATCCAGTACAGCTGCCTGCCTGGGCCTTGGTGGGCCTCACTAGACTTCTCTCCCACAGCTGCCAAGAGCCCATCGGCCCAGCTCCTGGAGCAAGTGGCTCAGCTCAAGGCCCTAAGCGACACCATCGAGAAGCTCAAGGTTAGTTTAGACCCTGCCCTTTCTCACCCGACAGTGCCTGCTTCAGAGCATTCCGTGGTGGAGCCTCTAGCATGTTCGTTTCCACAAGGACTCCCAGGGTTCCTGGGGGCCCAGCCCTGTGCTAGATGACACACTGGGGAGGAGATGGAAGGGCAGGCAGGATTCCTGCCTTGGGAACCTGCCCTCACTCCCAAACAGATTCTCATCAACAGAAAACAGATTCTTATCAACAAAATGGGTTGAGCTAGGATCATCTTTATTTTTTTATTTTTTTTTAACATCTTTATTGGAGTATAACTGTTTTACAATGGTGTGTTAGTTTCTGCTTTACAACAAAGTGAATCAGTTATACATATACTAGGATCATCTTTAGAGTGTGTGGTTTCAGGCACAACTTCTGTCAGAGCTGATATCACTGCAGAGTAGAATGGTTGGAAATTGCTTCCCAGAAGCTATAGAATCTGAGTTGAGCCTTGAAAGGGTAAGTATCTGTAAAGTAAGGATATTGGGTAGAGATGGGATTGGAGGTGAGAGCAAAAGTATTATGATAAAGAGGATTGGTCCCTGCTTCTTTGGTATTAGTGTTCCTTCCTGTGAAACCAGGGAGGTACTGGGCTAGACTGTGGGGGTCCCCTAAATGAATCCTTTTCCCCTCTGCCAGGATGAGGTCCTTAAGGAGACCGTATCTCAGCGCCCTGGAGCCACGGTCCCCACTGACTTTGCCACCTTCCCTTCATCAGCCTTCCTCAGGGTAAGAGGGAGCATGGGGAGGGGGAGGGGGAGTATGGAGGGCTCAGGTGGGTCCTTCCCCTCTCCTCCAGAATTTGAAGAGGCTTCTAGCGTCTCAGGTCGAACAACTGAACATCCTGAGAAATCTGGCCAAGTCTTACTTGCAAGTATCTTAAGAGTGCTTGTATTGCTGCCTGAAATTCCAATATGTTAGCAGTTAAACATCTTCTATGACTTTTGACACCAGGAGGGGCTCAAAACTCCCTTGTCAGGCTGTGCACCTCAATTCTGATTTGGAAAATGTGGTCATTATAGCCTAGCAGCCTCAAAGCCTCAGTCACCCAGGGTCTCAGTGCTCAGGGACCCTGTCAGTGGCATACAGCTCAAGTGAGCCCCTGACCTAGAGGCCTCTTCCCCTTCCCAACTCCCAGGCCAAGGAAGAGCAGCAGGACGACACTGTATACATGGGCAAAGTGACCTTCTCGTGTGCTGCTGGCCTTGGACAGCGACACCGGCTGGTGCTCACCCAGGAGCAGCTGCACCAGCTTCATGGTCGCCTCATCTCCTAAATGCTCCTTCCCTCGCTGTCCTCTTCTACACTCAGCCCTCCTGGTGCCGCTCTGCCTGATGCATAGCCACCAGGTAGCCCCCAGGTAGAACCGCCTGTGTAAAGCTGTTCCTGCCCCTTTCAGCTTCACTCCCACCTGTCAGTGCCCTGCCCCTGCCCCTTGACCTGGTTCCCCTATTTCCATTCCCTGACCTCTGCTGGAACTTGCTGTTCAGTTGCTCCCTCCTTCCTGAGGAGCCTCAGGGGCTGTGGGGGGTAGGTAGGCTGAGACCCCCACCACCAAAGGTCAAGTGAGGTCTCCCTGATTGAGGACTTCACCCCTTGATTAAAGTCACTTCTGCTTCAGTGTTCTCTGTGTGGTGTTGGGAGTGGGACTTGGGCCATTTGGCTCAGAGCAGGAGTGGAGGAGAAGGGATGCTGAGGAGGCTCTGGCTGGGTCACATTTGAAGGTCTCCCTCTGTAGTGACCAGTAGAATGCCAAGTTCCTCAAATTTGTGTGCAGTAAGTTTCTCGGAGCAAGGGGAAAAGGGCTAGACCACGGGCTCAGCCTCTGAGTTCATTTATGGAGTTAGGAGGCCAGGAGTATGTAGTCTCTGCCAGCAGGCCTGCCTCTGCTTTCTGGGTCTTCCATTGCTCTTCAGGCCGGTGTTTGGAGCTGGGCTAATGGTATGATCACCACCCCAGACAACTTTCTGATGCACTGGCACAGTCTCCCCATAAGATCTGAGGCCTCTCAGAGGGAACATTTACTAAGCAAGGGAAGACCAGAGCAACAGACCGGTAAGAAAGGAAAGAAGTTGCAAAAGCTGTTCCCAAGTCCCAGTACAAATTAGTATCACCTGGGGAGCTCCTTTGAAAAAAATTTGCACATTTCTGGGCCTTGGCCCAGACCTACTGAAATCACTTCTAGATTTGGGGCCCGTTAGGCCAGTGAGCAGTGCCCCGGTACTTTAGAGCTTAGCCCCAGTTGAGTTCAGTTGGCTGACTCTTTGATACTGTCTCTCTCTCTCTCTCTCTTTTTTTTTTTGTCTGCGCCGTTTACCTGTGCCCCCTGCAGTGGAAGTGTGGCGTCCTAACCACTGGACTGCCAGGGAATTCCCTTGATGCTCTCTTTTATTCCCTCCTTGGGGAAATCCTGCCCAGGCTGCCTGAGGTCTCTGATCCAATTGGAGGGAGAGACCCCTAGTGCTTAGGAGCAGCTCCGGCTAGGTCAGCTCCTCTGCTTGTGGGAAGGGAGCAAACAGGACAAGGAGGTTCCAGGTTGGGAGCCCAGGGCACACGTTAGGGCTGGGCGCATTCCCAATTGGTGCACCCTCTGGGAAGGTCAGTGGATTATGGTGTTTTGATACCTGCTCTGCACGTTAGCCTTTTTCGACTGGGGTTCCAAGAGCAAATGATTTGTGTGACTTTCCTCAGTACTCTCAAGGATTACACATAGCTGATACCATTCTAGAAGCATAGGATACAATTCTTTATATACCTAAGGGATACCTTAGGGTATTAGGGCCTAATTCTTCCAGAATTGGTTGAGGAGGGTGGCTGTGTCTTGATATCAGAGTCTTTACCTCACCTCTCCAATTTGGCCTCCTCTAGTGCTGAGGAAGTTGTGGACCACACTGTTCTTTCCCTGGGATTGGATTGTGTTCCTGTCCTTTCTGCCTGAGCTGCTGACCTCCCTTCCCATTGGCGGTTAAGATACCAAGGGCCAAGACTGGGCAACTCCCGGGGGTACGAGAAGAGGACAGGGCTTTCTTGTTCTGTCCTTTTGCCTTGGTAGTGGTTTCTCACCATTACTGCTTTCCGAATACCATACTTATTTATTCAGTTGCCTGTTGGTATCTGTCTCAAAGTCAGCATGTCTAAAACGGAAAACATCTTTTGCATGACCTGTCTTTGACAAGCCACAAACCAGGGTATCTGATGGCTTCTGCACTCTCCTTAGCTAATTTAGTTACCCAGTCTTGTTCAGTTTTTCCTTCATTACTGTCTCTCACATCTGTTCACTTTTTCCCACTCCCTCCACTGCTAACTGTGTATAATTTCTTGCTCTGGGTATTTCAGCAGTCTTTGAAATGGTCATCCTACCTCCGTTGGCTCTCTCACCCAATTCTCATGGATGCCCGAGAGACCTGTCCAAAATGCACACTGGGCTGTGTCATTCTCTGTTTAAATTCTGAAATGGTTCTTTCAAGTGTCTAGAATTTAAAATTTAAATTAACTAGAATGGTGCACGAGGCCATCCATGATTTGGATCCTGCCCACCTCTCCAGCCTCTCCTGTGCCTTATGGTCTAGGCTTAGTGAACCCCTGCAGTTTCTTTGCCACCATGTGATTGCTCAGGCCTCTTCCAACTGCCAAGAATGCCAGTTACCTCCTTCCTTCCTTTCTATCTCTCTGCCGCCACCCCACCCCACCCCATCTTAGCTGACAGCCTGTTCTTTTATTAAGACAGTTCCGGCACTGCTACCTTAGGAAATCTCCAATCCCTGTAACCTCTTAGGTGCTCCTCTTCTGGAGCAGCAAAGAATATGAACCTTTTTTTTTTTCAGGTGTGCTTGGATTTAGTTCCTTTGTGACCTTGGCGAGGTTTCTAATTTCTGGTCTGCTTTCTCAACTGCAGAATAGGAATAACAATACCTTACAGGGCTGTGGTACAGGCTAAATGAGAGAACGCATGCAAGCCTCGCCCACAGCAGCCTTTCTTCTCTTCTTCAGTACACGCCCCTATGGCATTGCTTTATACCAGTAATTGTCTCTTTCCGTTGTAATTGTGAGTTCACCCATCTGTCTCCCTCTTTAGCCAGACTGAGAGTTCCTTTAAGGTGTCTTTCATCTCTGCCTCCCCCCAGACACAGGAGAAGGGCACACGTTTGGGGAGCAGCACTATGAGTTTCATTTTAGAAATGAGTTTGAGGTGCCTGTGAGAGTGTCCAGTGGAGATGTCCATTGGCAGTTGGATCCAACTGGGCATAGAGCTCAGCAGAGAAGTCTGGATTGGAGATAAACTTTGGGGAATGAGTTGGGAGTGTGTCAGTGGTGGTTGAAGACATGATTGGGATGAGGTGTATTGTCTTAATTCAGGTTACTTAGAAAACTGAACCTGAGGCAAAGCTGCAGTGCTTTATTGGTAGATACAATCCCCAAGCAGCGAGGGTGAGGAAAGCTAGGCAGGAGAAGAAAAGAAAACACAAGGTTTTTTTGTTTGTTTGTTTTTTGCGGTACATGGGCCTCTCACTGTTGTACACGGGCCTCTCCCACTGCGGAGCACAGGCTCCGGACGCGCAGGCTCAGCGGCCATGGCTCACGGGCCCAGCCGCTCCGCGGCATGTGGGATCTTCCCGGACCAGGGCACGAACCCGTGTCCCCTGCATCGGCAGGCGGACTCTCAACCACTGTGCCACCAGGGAATCCCACAAGGTTTGTTTTAATGAGTGGACCACTGCATCACAAATACACAACCGGCCACTTGTCCACGTGTGATGTCTCTGGATAGACTATACAGAACAAGGGATGGAGAGAGCAAATTCACCTCCTCTCTCTTCTGTCTGCTGTCCTTCGTTGCTCCAAGTTTGCCCTGTTGGGTGTTTGCTCCCCTTCACTTGTTGGGATTGTGTTAGTTGACCACCAGAAAAGCCATGCCCTGCAGCATGGCATATCATCCAGGTCCTGAAGTGTGAGGTGAACAGAAGGGCACTGGCCTATAGGAATTGGTCAAGACACAGTAAGCGGCTAGAGGCCTGGGAATCAGGTGAGGCTGCAGATGACCTGAGGAGAGAGTATAGAGCAGGAGGGGTGCGGAGCCCTGGGCAGTTCTGAGAGTTAAAGGACCCGCAGCAGAGCCCCAGGGATCATCACTGGAGCAGAGGCCCCCAGAGGGAGTGTCACAGGGCCAAGGAAGAGAGAGATTTGGGGGAGGTAGTTGATAGTTTCTTGTATTGCTCAGTGGTCAAATGGGCCTGAGTTCAGAAAGAAAGTGGCATCTGATTCTGAGATGCCTGGTGAGGTGGTTAGAGCTCCCTCTATTGGTGGAATAGAGGGAAAAGAAACTGGGTTGTGGTGGCGAGAAAGGGGAGAGAGCAGCACGCATGCACTACTGTTTCCCGATATTCAGTGGTGGAAGTTGGGTGGCCAGGGGATGGCAGATAGCTGACGCAAGCATCATTGCCTGTAGATGATAATGGGAGCTTCTCATGGAGCCCAGGAGATTTCTGGAAATGGATAGGATGTGGTGGTGGGGAGGGAGTCCTGGTGAGGCACTATGTGTACCAAGGATGGTGCATAGCGTGGGAACAGTCTCCTCTGATCCATCCACACCCAGAACTGCCAGTTGTGATACAAGAACACAGTCTCAAGTTTGTCTCCTATGAGCCCCTCTCTTTTGGGGGTTCTTGGGCAGATTTCCAGGGTCAACATCACGTTCCCCAACCTGGAGACAACTTTGTGAAGTAAGTATAAGGCTTATGTCCCAGCTCTTACACTTATAAGCTGTATGAACTGAAGGGAAGTTGCTTAACTTCTCAACCTCAGTTTCTGTATCTATAATATGAGGCTAATAGCACCTTCCTCAGGTGGTATTTTTTTCCTCAGGTAATCTTCAGGGAAAGGTTAAATGAGAAAGCATGTTTGACACAGGTACTCAATAAGAAATGATACTGGGGGAGGATGATATTGAACAAATGAAAAGGAAACAAAATGCAAGCAGCCACATTCCCAAGACATTCACTTGTGACACAAATAATCATATTCTGGGCTCCAAAGGACAGGCAATCCTCAGTGCCCCAGTTTTTGGCTTGTTTTCATGGGTGGTTATCATCCTGTTTTCTACCGTCCAGGCATTGTTTCCTCCTACTGTTAGCAGGCCAAGGCTGGGGCAGAGTCAAATGTTCGTGGCACTCCTACCTCACCCCAGTTTGAATTTACCTTCGTGGTTCCCATTTTCTGTGCTGTCGCGGAGTGGGAAGCGGGAGTGGGTGCAATACAGAGACCCGAGCCTCTGCTGGCTAATCCTAGGAAATGTGCAAGGCCCCAGAGCCAATTCTGCCCTACTCAGCCTTGGAGCTGAAAGTGAGCCAGGAACATGTGTGCTCTACAGCTCCACGTGCCCAACTGGGGAAGCTTCATAGCACTAAATACCTTGAACCCTGTCAAGTGTAGGCCCAGAACACCTAGAGAACATGGAATCTGAGGGTGAGCAGCCTCTCCTGCCTCCCTGTGGATGTTAAACTCAATGTAGCCCTCTCCTTCTCTATGTATATCGAGAAGCATGTCCATTCATCCAGGCTTCCTTCATCTCTACCACATGTGACAACGAAAACAGGCAGTGCTGCTCCCAGGGAGAGACAGCCTCTGTTGCTGAGGTACTCAGGGGGTGGCCTAGGATGTTTGGCCTCCATTTCCCTCCAGAAGGCTGGGGAGTTTGAGGGTGAGACCTGGACTCATCTCGCTCAAATAACTGGTGTCAGAGTAAATATATGTCTGTCACCCTGTGTTTTGTTACTTTTTATTGTGGGAAATTTTAACATACAAATGAAGAGAGTAGAGTGTAATGAATCTCCATGTGCCCATATTCATTGTTTCTTGATCCATCTTGTTTCCTCTGTGTAGCTCTTCTTCACTCTCCTCTACCCCCAGATTATTTTGAAGCAAATCCCAGACATTTCATCCAAAAGTATTTTAGTATCCCTAAAAGACAGAGCACTTAAGAAAACTACAATACCATTATTGCACCTAAAAAAAAAAATAATTCATCAAATATCCCGTGTTCAAATTTCCCTGATTGTCTTATAAATGTTTTGTATTATAGTATGTGTATTCGGGTAAGGTTCAAGAAAAAAATATATACTACAAATAGTTGTCTTTTGAGTTCCATATTCTAAATTACCATTAGTGCACCAATACAACATATACTTTATATGCATATATCTTAAACTTCATTTTCAGTGTGTCAGCAATTCAAATATAGCTTATGTTATCCTGAGAATACAAAGAACACAACGTGGAGGAAGATTGAGAGCAGAGGTTCCCAGTACGTAGTCACTAGTGATTGTAGAGATTTTCCTTTTAGTGTTTTCTATGTAAAACATGAATTTGAAGATGTCCTGCCATGGCTCTGCAAGAATAAATTTGCCAGAGGGGGAGTACAATGAAAAAAAAAAATGGACCCAGAGTCGTTAGGAGATAAAAGATGGAAGTCAAGGAGAGAGAATATATTTTGAAACTAATTATGAGGATTTCCTTCATTCAGAGTGTAAGCATCTGTCTTAGCTTGGGCTGCTGTAACAAAATACCATAAACTGGGTCACTTATCAACAACCAAAATTGATTTCTCAGTTCTGGAGGCTGGAAGTCTGAGATCAGGGTGTCAGCACGGTCAGGTTCTGGAGAGAGTGCTCTTTTGGTTGCAGGCAGCTGACTTCTTCATATCCTCACACGGCAGAAACAGAATAAGCTAGTTCTCTGGCCTTTTATGAGGATATTAATCCCATTCATGAGGGCTCCACCTTTCTGACCTAATTACCTCCCAAAGCTTTTACTTGGAAAAATACATCACATTGGGGATTAGATTTCAACATATGAATTTTGGGGGACACAGACATTCAGTCCATAACAGCATCCAAATTGGTGTTGAGGAAAGAAATTATATCCTCTTGCTTTTGCCTCAGATTACCCATTAATGTACCAAATATAGTGCCCATCACCTGAGAAGGCGCACTCTCCTCCCAGCATTGTATATGGAAAGGCCGGGGAGTGGGAAAGGAATGTGATGGGAGAGCAACTTTGCTTTTGAGATACTCTAGGTAATGGGTATCAAACCCTTCACTTTGGGAAGTCTGTCAAATAGCTAAAGCAGTGACTCTCCAACTTTACAAATGATGGTAGATGTAACAAATTTATACTGAAGATTTGAAAGGATTGGAAAAAATGTTTATGGAAAGGGGTCAGATAGATACCCAGGCAGTAAGGGAACGTGGGTATTGAACAAGAGTTATGTGCTTTCAACCTCGGCTCCACAGGTTAGGTTCAAAATTCTAAACCCTTTGACTTTAAATATGCGGCAAATACCAAGTAAAGCTTTTCTTCAAATGCAGCAACTGGATGGAGCTATAAGAAAATAAACACTTCCATAGAATGTAACTTAGAACAGCCCTTTGAACGTCATTCAAGCCACACCAAACTGGCCAAAGATGTTGCACTTTTCAACAAACAGAATAGTGGAGGTGCCACAGACAACCCTTTTATCATAGGAAGAGACATGTAAACGTGCAAGAGAGTGATGGAGCTGCAGTCAGCACTGGATGCAGTGAGGAAGAGTATAGAACAGTGACCAGAAAAGATGACTTTCTCCATCCCTATCCCTGTCAAAATTCTGGATTTATAAACACTGAGGCCAGTCTATCCATTTTCAGAGAATTGGCTTAGTGGAGAAGGAAGTGGCAAGGTTTTTTTGTCCCCTGAAATTGCTAAATAGGACTTTACAAAGAGGCACATGAGGTTCATGAGATGACTCTGAAATAAGTTGAGGAACTTGAAAGGTGAATTTTACAGACGTTAGAGGTCATTTCTCCCTGGCTTGCTGAGCCCTTCAGAGTCAGCCATGAGTGTGGTATGACCCACTATTCCCATCTTGTTAATCTTGGCTGCACAACAACAAAGGGAATGGCATAAACCAGCTTCCCCATAAAATGGGGAAGCTAAGAAAAAGATTGCCCAGTAATTTTAGTTCTGGGGGAGGGAGGTATTTCCAACTGCTCGAAGATTTTTGCCCCCAGGGTAATTTGTTTTCTGTTTAATTTTTCATATTTTATTCCTGGTATTAATAGGTTAAGAAAGTAGAACTTTCCCAAGTACTGATTGATAGATAATGTTGATAAGCAGCACACAAAATGTTCAGTTTCACAAATAATAACATTCATTGATCCCTTTAAATGCAATTTCAAAATCTGTGTATCCTGAACGGCAGGAAGTTGAGCAAGTGATTTCTATAGCTATATTTGATTTTAGTCAAGGACACTTTTCCACAATGAACAAGTACTAATAAATATTAATAAAACACTATGCCAAATGCTTATTGGGCTGTCAGCTTTTTAAGCAATGCCATTCCAGCTACTACTGAAAGCATTTATTTTAGAAGCTTTAATCTGATCTGGGAAAATGGGTTCTCCTCCAACTTGACAAATAGTATGTATAAGCCCGAAAGCTTTTAAATAAAAAAAAGCCTTCCAACCCTGAATCATTCATGTGAAACTTAGTTTCTCAAAAAAAAAAAATCACTCCCTATCTGTAGAAAATGTTAAAACAAGTTATCTTTTGAGACAGATAAACATTCTTATGAAAGAGTAACACAAATTAATTCACTATCCTTAATAATCTGTTAGATTACTGTTGTCTAGAAATGAGAATACATGAAACACATTTTCACTTATCATAGGGTCCAAGGTGACATTTAGATTTCACATATTAAACAGTTATAGTATATCCTACGATGGCACAAAGACACGTAATACTTCACTCAGATAGTCAAAAGTCAGAAGGAGCTACATGGTTTGCAAGATACTTTAACTTTTGTGTGGTCATTAAAACCCAATAAGTAATTTGAGTATGGTATTATAAAGGCAGGCAATTAAAATCTCAAATATCACTCTAAAATCAAAGACATGAAAATCTTGTGTTTCTTTATCTTTTATTTACATGGTTAGGTATCAGGACCTTACTGTAGAAAATATTGTTACTATTTATGGTTGCCACAGAAAATAATGAAGCTCCAGAAATTTAAAATTATAAAAGAAGCTTCAGTTCTTCATTCATAGTAAGCAAAACTTTAACCTCAGCAAACTTCCTGGGATCCTTTCAAATAAAGAAGATATCTGGGACTTCCCTGGTGGTCCAGTGGGTAAGACTCTGCTGCTCCCAATGCAGGGGGCCCGGATTCAATCCCTGGTCAGGGAACTAGATCCCACATGCATGCCGCAATTAAGAGTCCACATGCTGCAACTAAGAGTCCGCAGGCCACAACTAAAGATACCACACGTGGCAATGAAGATCCCACCTGCCTCAATTAAGACCCGGAGCAGCCTAAATAAATAAATAAATATTTAAAAAAAGAAAGATATGTTCAATTTGTATTTGACCTTGTCTTCCAATTGATGTTTCCTTGACTCATTTCAGTGATGACCTCTATGACAACGTCTTCAAGAATATCCACTGGCTTAGTATAAGGATTCTAATCATCCCCAAACCCATACATCATTCTTGTAATTCTTTAGAAAAAAGTTTCTTTTACCAGGTCTACCTTCCGCACCTCCTCCTCTTTCTCTATTTTCTTCCTCAAAGGTGGGGTTTTCTTCCCTATCTTCTCAAGGGCATTTTTATTCTTCAAGTATGTCCTTGATGTCCTGCCAGTGCTATTTCAGACTTGAACTCAGTTGGATGGCTGGAATACCAGGTTTGGAACAGAGCTGGGTGCAGTGCCAAGGTCTCCCCAAGTCATTACTCAATGACTGGAGCTGGTGTCATGACAGCAGCAGGAGAATCCCACCCTAAAGGGAAATCTCCATCACTGCTTCCATGGTTAGACTTGGATGGGTGGTGGGGCTACATGATTGCTGATGTCAGTCTTGGAGGATGGAGGGAGAATAGTGACTTTGCTTCTAGGTGAGGTTGGGAGTAAACTTAGGCCTCCAATCCCTGTAGTCCTGGGAAATGTCATCTTTTGGTCATAAAGTTCCCATTATTTAACTTGATGATCTGTCCTTCCTTGAAGCCCAGATTCCACTTGGGATGAGCAGCCATTTCCTGAGATTCTTAGGGTATCTCAGATACCTGCTTTACCCACCTGAAGTGATTTTTGCAAAGGGATATTAAAGTCAAAGACATCACCCTGATCTATGAAGCAAATGCCAATGAAAGCACTATGTACAGTGTCATCCTGGAGCTAGATTGCAAAATAGAACCTGGAATCTGTCACTGTCTCCTCAGCCAGGATATTGTTCTACTGGTGCCTAAGCAAAGAGTTCCCCTGATATTTTATACTCGAGTTGATATAGGCAGTCTTTCCTTTTAAAGTGAACAGTCTAAGCAGACTGACCTGAATTCCAGCCTGTAGCCACCATTGGAGGCCTGGGGCAGAATCTGATAGACATTGACATCCAGCTTCATGCGCAGGACAAGGCTTGTACTTTGGGCCACTGTCTTGGCCCTGCTCTCCATGCCTATTGTTTCCTTTAATCCCTAGATTCTTTTTTGCTAGCTTTTTCCTTATAATTTATTTGTTGAAGGAACAATTTCTCTGAGTCTGTTTTTTTTAATGCATCCTCATGGTGTTAATAGGTTCCTCTACCTTTCATATTTCCTATAAATTATTAGTTAGATTTAGAGCAGTGATTCTCCAAGTATGGTCCACTGACCAACAACATTACCATCACCTGGAGACTTGTAGGAGATGCTAAATCCTACCCACCCAGAGAGGCTGGCTGTCAAGGTCACCATCTTGGTGAGGCCTAGCATCCCATTTTTGTGAAGTCACCCATTGAAGTAGAAAGGTCAAAACAACTGGAGTGGGAAGGGGTGAAAGGGGTGGGCAAGGTAGTGGCTGGTCTACCACTAGGTAGGTATTTCTAGGCTTTTTTTTCTAACAATGGCAATTTTGATTTTTTTTTTTTTGCATAATGTCAGCAAATGGAATGGAATGCTGGGCTTATGGTTAAACAGTTAATTTAGCTGATTTAACATACTTTGAAAACTATATGATTACTGGTTCAATGTTCCCTGTATTTCTTGGAGAAATGAGGGGACAAGTATTCACTCTTCCTCAATGCTTATGCCATCAAATCTTCACACTTTCTAGAAGACAAGGTAGCTCAGATATGGCAGACCCTCCTCTGGAGTTTTAGGTCACCTTTGTACTTGGCAGCCAGGTGCACCTGGTTTTGAAAGATCCTTGGCTGGATCCCTCATCTGCAGCAACAGCTTGTCAATTTCCTATAGAGAGTAAAAGCCAGTCCTGTTTTGTCAGGAGCGATCCTTCTGATCTTAGTGGAAAGGGTCAGCCCAGGACTGGCCATCCTGGCAGGCAATCAGTACCTACTTAAACAGTTGAGGAAGGACCAATAGGTGGAACTGCACTTTCAGGAACTCAACCTGCCTACTAAGTTGTGAAGTCAAACTTTGTTTTCCAAAGCCCCAGTGAACAGTATCTAAGAAAAATTACTTTAAACCCATCTTGATACTCCTTTGTAAAAAAACACAAAAACAAAGGATAAGCTGTATGCATTAAACACTCATAGACTTGAACCCCAAAGGAGAATGGATTTTACTGTACATAAATATTATTTTATTTTATTATTTCTAACATATGCTATTTTATTTATTTACTTATTATTGAAGTGCTATTTTATTTATTTACTTATTATTGAAGTATAGTCCATTTACAATATTAGTTTCAAGTGTACAACATGATTCAATACTTTTATAGATTATACTCCATTTAACGTGTATACATTTTTAAAAGTTAATTTATTATTATTATTTTTAAAATCTATTTTATGTATTTTATTTTTGACTGTGTTGGGTCTTCGTTACTGCGCGCGGGCTTTCTCTAGTTGGGGCGATTGGGGGCTACTCTTTGTTGTGGTGTGTGGGCTTCTCATTGAGGTGGCTTCCCTTGTTGCGGAGCATGAGCTCTAGGCACGCGGGCTTCAGTAGTTGTGGTGCACGGGCTCAGTAGTTGTGGCTCGCAGGCTCTAGAGTGCAGGCTCAGTAGTTGTGGTGCATGGGCTTAGTTGCTTTGCAACATGTGGGATCTTCCCAGACCAGGGCTCGAACCTGTGTCCCCTGCATTGGCAGGCAGATTCTTAACCACTGTGCCACCAGGGAAGCCCTAAAGTTAATTTAAAAAGAAAAGGAGCACTTAGGTTAACAGAATGATAAAGCATGACCACAGCTTGTTAAACAGAATTTTCCTACATATTAATACAATGATGTTGGAAATTCAGTTTTCAGTGGAAAAATATCCTAACTTTCTATTTTGGAAGTAGGTAGTTGGGCTCCTGTTTTAAATGAAGATACGTCTGAAAAAGAAACATGCCCACTGACCTAGGGTCAGTGGGGGAACAGAGTGAAGAAGGTTGCAGAGACTGGAACATACTTATGCATTCTACTCTTCTCTTTTTTTTTTTTTGCGGTGTGCGGGCCTCTCACTGTTGTGGCCTCTCCCGTTGCGGAGCACAGGCTCTGGACACGCAGGCTCAGTGGCCATGGCTCACGGGCCTAGCCGCTCCGTGGCATGTGGGATCTTCCCAGACCGGGGCACGAACCCGTGTCCCCTGCATTGGCAGGTGGACTCTCAACCACTGTGCCACCAGGGAAGCCTGCATTCTACTCTTGATAGACATTTGGGTTGCTTCCATGTTTGAGCACCTAAAAACAATGCTATGTAAACATCCTTGTTCATGTGCCCTGGTACACACATACTCAAGTGAAATTGCTTGGTCATTCAGTATGTGTATTTTCATCTTTATTAAACATTGCCACATTGTTTTTGCAGAGTGGCTGTATTGGTTTACACCCTCACCAGCAGGGTGAGTTCCCTTGGTTGGATTCAAGTGCACCCCCTTTGGGAGTGGGGGGAGATAAGTCTTGGAAAAAATGAGGAAGCCAGGCAGGGGAGGGCCTTGGGTGCCAATCCAAGGAGTTCAGACTTTATTTGACTCTCCTGTGAAGCCAGTATTGATTTTGGAACAGGGAACAAAATGCAAAAATGAGGTTTTAGGAAGGTGAGTCTTCACAGCTCTCAACTGGTTTGTGTTTCGGGGGAGAGGGGTGATGGTGGTGGAGTTGGCTTAGGCCAGCAGCAGGATGCAAGCTCACAGGAGAGAGGAGAAAATTTGTGGGGAGAAGATAAAAGAGGGGAACTGAGCAAATGCCAGGGGGCAGAGACCCAGAGTGTCCCAGATCTACCAACTTTGTCTTTAATCTAATTAGACTATGGCACACTGCTACAACGCCTCTGGAAAACACTGTGGTGTGATTTAGCAAAGATGAAGATGCACATACCCAATGACCAAGAAGTCCCCCAAATTTACCAAAACAAACAGGCAAACAAAATCACCCCAAAAGAAGGGATTTCAAGAAGGAAAGAATTGCCAACAATGTCAAATGTACAGAGAGATCCATCAAGAAAAGACCTGAAAAGCATCCATAGACTTTTGCAATTAGGAGTCTGATGATGAGCTTTGCTAGAGAAATGTTTGTGGCACCATGGGGACAGCGGTCAGAACACAGTGGCTTGAGAGGAGAGTAGGTAGTAGCAAAAGGAGACCGAGTATAGAATATGCTATCAGGATGGTTAGATGAGCACAGACTCAGCACACAAAAACATTTAGTATGTGAGAAAGGTAGTATTTTGAACCAGTGGGTACAGGATACAAAGTTTGACAAATGGTGATGTAACACTTGGGAAAAATAATAAAGTTAAATCCTTATCTTATAGCATATACCAAATTAAAGTCCAGAAAACAACAAAACCAGAAAAGAACTAGAAGAAAATATAGGTGTACATAAACTTGGGGATAGTTAAAGCATTTCTGAGATTGACAACAAACCTAGAAACCTTAAAGAAAAATATGGATAAATTTGACTTCCTTAAAATTCACACACACACACACACACACACACACACACACACACACACACGAACTAAACACTTCTGTAAGGAAAAGAAGAAAAAGACCATAAACAAGAATGAATGACAAATGACAAAAAAAAATATTTACAATATGTGGAAAAGAATTCCTATAAATAAATGAGGAAAAGGAAATACACCAATATAAACATGGATATGAATGTCAATTCACAAAAAAATGCAGTTGCGTTAGGGCTGGACAGAGGCACAGGCAGTGCTCCAGCCAACTCTCAGTGGACACTGGACACGAGGAGGAAAGCACTTTGCTGCCAGGGCTGTTCTCTTCCTATGTCCTCCATCAGGAAGGATCCTCAGCCTGCAAACCTGTTCCCTTTGTGCATCCTGGAGGGAAAGCTACCTATCCTGTATGTTCCTGTTCCCTCCCCAATCCAGGATAAAGCTCACCCTCAAATACCTCTATGAAGTCAAAAACAAAAAAATTAGAAGCTAAAATAATCTGAAGTAAATGTCCAAATGGTTTAGACAAATCCTGGGTGCGTAGAAGCCAAAGGGTTTCACTTGAATGCTTGGCAGTAATGTCCCCGTTGGTCTTCCCACCTGTGCTGCAGTCTACTCTGATTCCAATTACTCCATTCTTGTACAAAGTCCCATTCCACATTCCTTTGAGTTAGACACATGTGCTGATGTTTATTCCTCTCTCTAGAATGGCGCAGCCTATCTTACAGGCCCAAACCTTTTTCTCCCCAAATTTGCCCTGTGCCAGGGAAACCACGTCCATGTTCCCAGGATATACTGTGTTCTTCCACCTCTCAGTTCTTCATTTATGTGGCTCCTTCCCTCTGCCTCACATGCTCTTAGAAGGCAAGAAATGACCATTTGTGGAACGAATTAATTCTCCAAACACATGTAGTTTCTCTTTTACTGAATGCCTTCCTCCCTTTGTGCTTCTTTAGGGACCTCACACTCTTCTGCTTGTGAATTTGTCTAATCTCTGGCCTTCTGGAAACTCCCGGAGGCAAAAGTTTGTATGTCTTCTGGCCTAGGCTGTCCTGGTCTGCCTGAGCCTGAGGGGTTTCCTTGGTCACTGGACTTTTCAGAGCTTAAACCAGGAAAGTCTCAGGCAAACTGGGGTGAGTTGGTCATCGTAGTCTTGCTAGTCTTTCATTTCTTGGATTGTGAAGAGAGCTAGGATGTACAGTTAATGCGATGGCTCAGCCATGGCCTCCAGAACATTTTCCACTGTCTCCTGCAGGCAGGACTAGGTCCAAGAGTGTGGCTTTTCCATTGAGGGAAAACTCCACATGATCTAGGAATAAAGTAAGACTTTAAACCAGGAGATAAATTTCCTACGTGAAAGGGAAGTAAACCCTGAAATATAGGTCTGAAGACACAGAAAATCCACAGAAGGGCCTGTGGAATAAGAGGAGTGGAGTTCATTTTTCAATGGAGCTTCCAGCCCCTCCTCTTCCTCCTATTTCTATGAGTCCATAGGCAAGTACTGTATTCTCTGAACCTGAGTTTCTATGTCTACAAGGTTGGGGATGAAAATGCTGTCCTGGCAGAACCAGTGAGGAAGTTAAATAAGGGAAGGTATGTGTAGTACCAAGCCCAGTGCTTGGTTCCTGGAGATGCCAAAACTGCCAGAGACTTCCCAGCATGCTTCCTGCCCCTTCCCTGGCCTCCCACTCCCACTTGCTTCTTTTCTTTTCACTTCCCATTCACTGTCTCTCCTTTCTCTCCTCTCTCCAAACTTCCTATTTTCCACTTATTGCTCCCTCATCTTATGTTTCCTACTTACGAAGAAGGAAGTAATAAAATGAGGGCAAAAATCAACATAAAACCTAGAAAAATCAGAAAGTATGCAACATTTTTCTTGCAGGGTTTGGTTTGTTCTTTGGTTTTCCTTTTGTGAATCCTTCTCTGAAAAGTCAGGAATTTGGGTTTGCAGAGCTGGAGTGGCAGGGGATGTGGAACATTCTCCTTAATCTCAGGCTTATGGAGAGAAGAGGCAAAAGGTCTGGCATCCTTCCTGAGGATTGCCTATTTTAAGAAGCTGCTTCTCCCTGAGTAAATGCCTCGGCTGGCCCTGTTGTGCTTGGACAAGCTAAACCAGCAAATAATAAGCCTCCCTAGGACATGCTGATTAGATAAGCCAATGAGAATCATGGAAGACACTGACAGTAGATTAAAAAACATAAAATGAATGTTACTTTTACAGTGTCTATGAATAGACAAAGACCTTTTGATTCTAAAATAGATGGTTGGTGAAGCAATAGCGGAGGGGCTATCTTAATAGCAAAGGTAGAAAAAGGAGTGGTAGGTGGGTTCCAAATGCAAGGCCCACCTTAAAGAGATTGGATTCAAGGGCCCAGGAGCAACAGGCCGCTGCACTGGGGGTGAGTAGAGTGAATTTTAAATATATGGAGTTACAGCTTGGTTGTAGGTTTTGGTTTGGGGATGTGAGTGAAAGAACTGAGTAGTATAGGCAGGAATCCCCAGCCCACCGAGGGTCACGTGAGAACATTATTGCTTTTTGCTAAAAGTCTGTGCAAGACTTAGAGAGCAAAGATAGGAGACAATCTAATTGTTTAAATTAATCTATAACTATTCCAGCACGGTAAAGGACAAGTAAGAGAATGACCAGTTTGTCCTATAGTAGTGTTGCTTTTCTGTGCTCCCATCTCTGCCTTCAGAGAAGGGATCACGTATGCGTGTGTGCATCTGTGCAGTGTCAGACTTCTACAGTGAGGGGCTGAGAATAGTTATATTCTCTGCATGGAGGTCTAACTACCCCTCTTAAATCCATGCTTTTCAGCCATGGAAGTCACAGAGGTTGGTCCTGTGCCTACTTCACGCTTCTTCCAGTTCAGTAATGATTATTTATAGCATCTTTTTGGAGGCTCCTAAAAATCCAGGAAACATGGGACTTGTACAAAAATACCCACTTCAGCTAAGCTTTCAGGCCTGAGGGAGGCGCCCTTTTATGAAGGACCCGCTTCTCAGGCTCTTGAGGGAGTAAGAGGGAGGGATATGCATGAGAGGCTGGGGGAGGCAGGGAGCGAGTCCACATCTGTCTCCCTAGATGGAACAGGCTGCATAGTTCTTGTGTATCAGGACCCCTGGAGATCAGATGGCTTTCTAAAGAAAGTGTCACCCAGCCCTTGATGAAATTCTGACTCACAAACCCAGAGCCCTTGGCTCTGTGGGCTTTTGTCCCTGAGAAAGTGTGTTTTACTGTCTCTCTAAGCAGGCATCCTGGAATTTGGAACTGAGCTGTAAGCTCATGACCTGAGGGATTACCTCAGGAGTACCCTAAAGACCCACCAACTATGATCTTTCTCCCTCTCACCCCCCAACTTATTTTGGATGGACCAGTCTAAGGAGAGACATCTTTCCCCATCAATTGCAGGCACTCAGTAAGTGGTTTGTTGCTTGACCGAATGCTTGCACACTCTCCTTTCAGTCAAGTTCATTTTCCCGGAGAGGCAGTAATCAAGTACTTAAACTTAATAATGGAGCCACTCAAACATCTCTTTTACCTCCCAACAGGGGTGGAGGCCATGCCAACAAAGGAGATAACTTCAGCATGAGTGATGTCATGACAAGAATCAGACAGTAGAGTGTGTTCTCCAATGTATCACTCCCCAAACCAGAATCAACTGGTCTTGGGTTTCCTTTTCTCAGCCTTCATTGTAGAAAAGATTGCTCCTTGAGCTACTTGAGCTATACTTCCCTATCTAAAGAATTGGGCTCTGTGCTTCTATTGATTTATTATCTCAAAAGTACATGATTGGGATGATTTTATATAACCTTGAGGACAGGAGCCCTTTAAGATTCTCTTAATAAAAAATGAATTCAGCTTGGTTTGAGGCCTAATAAGGCACTGCAATACTCACTTCTGGTATAACAGGTTGTAAACTAGGTCTGACTCACCCTCCTCTTGTGTTTTAGCCTTCCTCTCCTTAATCCAGTACAAGAACAGCCCTAACAGAGAAATAGAAAATGACCATCCACACCTCCTTCATCTCTGCCTTTTTACCTTAAGTCTGGGGAACCTGCAACATCATTTTATTTTATTTTATTTTTTTAAACATCTTTATTGGAGTATAATTGCTTTACAGTGGTGTGTTAGTTTCTGCTTTATAACAAAGTGAATCAGTTATACATATACATATGTCCCCATATCTCCTCCCT